>NC_056627.2:242754920-243054920 GCF_002870075.4 Lactuca sativa
CAACTGCAATGAAGTTGATTCCAAGCAAAGCCCCTTGCCCCAAGCCTTCAATTCCCACAAAATTCCTTCAACAAACTTCTCCAATGCTCCAATCCACTCAACAATGGAGCTCCTCCGCGATTTAGGGTTTCTGGAACTCAAGAGGGAAATAAAGAGGCTGGGGAAGGAACATAATGTTCCTTATATAGGGCTTAACCCCGAGAATTAGGGTTTTCTCCACCCAGCGCCTACTCGCCGAGTCCAACTCATCGACTCGCCGAGTCGGCTACTTAACCACGCGACCCAGTCGCGACTCTACTCGCCGAGTCCATCCATGGACTCGCCGAGTCACTTTTTCCCCACTTAACACTTATAGCCCTTCTACTCTACTCTTGCTATTTCGGGATGTTACAAAACTATCACTTAAAAAATGATTACCCATTTTGTTGCATACATCAGTTTTACCTACTTCATCGCTCAAAATGCGCGTTCCACACTCGTTGTTGCAACATGTAAGATCAATGCAAGTTTAACCTTAGGATATATTATATGCTTCTGTTCAGCGACTATATTTTTGGCAAGTCTTCTAATGCTCTTTAATTGATTATCGTTCATCTTCTTGCACATTCTTAATGTAATTTTTGAGTTCAACTCGGTGGGGAGGTTATTTGATACCATCGTGGTTTACTTGACCCACTTTTTTTTTTTTTTTTTTATATTTTTTATAATAAGTTATAAAACCTAAAATTTGTGACCTACTTAAAAATTTTTATATGAACCACCTTAATTTTTTTTACAAAGAAAAATGCATAAATCAGGTTTTTACAGCTCACATTCTAATCTTTAATAACCCAATATTTTTAAGATATAATCGAATATTCGTCGCCCAATACAAGTTAAACTAAAAAATAATAATAATAAACGTGAATCATAAATTAACAAGGTCGTTTCACAATCATGAATTAATGATGATAATTTAGTTTAATATAGGCAGTAGGTTTAAGTGCATTCGATCACTGCTCGTTTTTTTTTAAATTAATGTTTGTTAATACTTATTTCATTAGCATCAAAGCTATTGAATGTTTGTTAATACTTAATAGTAATTTTATTCTTTCACTTTTTTGTTTGTTCCATGATTCCACTATCAGTTTTTTTATTGTTTCAAACTTTCAATATTATAATGTATTAATAATGATATAAGTGTGACAATATATCAAGATATAAGACATCGTCGGGTATAATTGTAAGATTTTTTTTTTGATATATTTCGATTCAATTCGAACCAGCAACTAGTATTTTTGATTTTTTTTTTAATTTTCTATTGGTTTTATTTAGATTATAAACCATGTGGTTTTACATTCTAGACTCGCCACTGGTTCAACTTCTAGAACATGAAGATCATATTCTATTCGAAACTCTTCTTGATAAAGTGTAGCCATTTTCATTAGTTTATCCAAATCAAAAGCTTTGAAAGACTACATGGGTACAAAAAAGTTATGCAAAGAAGTAATTTTGTCTTGGCTTCATTAAAGCGACAGTTAAGCTCTTGAAGTTGCATATCAATCACCGCCTTAAATACATCAACATGATGGTGGTGCAAGTTGTTAACCTGAAAATAAAAAGAATCTTTAATATGCAAATGAGAAAACACAATATATAAATCAAGTTGGTAATATCAAACGTTACCATCTCATGAGCCTCTTCGACGACTGAATCCATCATAATATGCATCTTCCATATCCATGATTCTAACATTGTGTTTATTGCAAAACAAAGTAACATTCCCTAAAAGTGGTTCTCATCCTAAATCTTTAATTTCTTGAATTGATTTTTTAGAGCTACTTACCTGATTCATGGAATTTATGATATCTTAATATTTTCTTTGTAATGTTGTATTCAAATGATTTGTCACTCCAAGATATCAACCATCAAGTGTAGACAAAACACAAAATCAAAGGACTTTAATAACCTTAAGATGCGAATTGCTTCAGCTTTACAATCACGATCTCTATTATCTTTACCAAGGTCTTCAAGTACTTCACAAATGGAAGAATATATGTTCTTGATATTCAACCTAGATGAAAAATAAGAACCCTATTGAGTGTCAGATGGTTTTTTGATACCCACTTCTTGGTTTAAACTGATACCACTCTGGAGTTCACCTAAAATTTAGCATATAAAGAATTAATTAGAATAACATAACCACAAAATATTTTAATAATAAATTTAGTACAAGAGTAAATTACACAAATGATCCCTATGGTTATGGGTAATTTGTGCACTTCGTCCCTAACTTATTTTTTTAACTCAGAAAGTCCCTAATGTTTGTTTTTATTACGCGCTTGGTCCCTACTATTTGTTTTTGTTACGCGCTTGGTCCCTGTCTTATCTAAAAAACTATTATTTAAATAGGGAAAAATGGTAGAGTAGGTAAGATAAGGTGAAAATGGTGGGGTTGGGAGTGTGTTTATTTAAATAAATTAAAAATTCAAGGGAAAAATAGCTTTTTTAGGTAAGGCAGGGACCACACGCGTAACAAAAACAAACAGTAGGGACCTTCCGAGTTAAAACAATAAGTTAGGGACCAAACGCGCAAATTACCCTAAACCATAGGGACCATTCGTGTAATTTACTCTTAGTACAATTACAAAGCAAACCTTCAACCAATGCTTCCATAACTTTATCTACTTGTTTTTTCTTAAATTATCTCGCCGCTTGTTAGAAGATCCAATAATGTTTAATAGCCAAGAAAGAATATCAAAGAAATCATTAACCTTCGTTTGATTTTTTTGCAACAAACACCGGGGATAAATGTAACTAGTGAGCAAAACAATGAATAAAGTTTGCAAATTTTGTTTCATTCATAATCAAAGTCTTCAATCCATTAAATGCACCACTCACGTTACTAGCACCATCATAGCCTTGCCTTCTAATCCCCGTAGGACTCAAATTCCACTTTGAGAGTATATCATAAATGGTAGCCTTTAGTGTCAAAGTTGAAGTGTCACTAACATGTCTAAGGCCAACAAACCTTTTTGCGACTTCCCACTTTTTATTTACAAAGCTCAATACTAATGCCAATTGTTTTTTTTACAAGAAGCATCATGTGACTCGTCTACTAAAATTGCAAAAAATATTTTCTAAGATCTTCCATAATAACATTAATAACTGCATATGAACTTGCCTGTACGATATCTTTTTGGATATCACTGCATTTCAATTGTTTAATTTTCGATCATTCTTTAACACAACAAGATCTACCACATCACATCAATCAACTAACCATTGTAAAAGTTCAAGAAAGTTACTTTTATTATATGAGTCGTCCTTCTCGTCATGGCTACGAAATGTTAATCATTGATGCAATAGGAATCTAACACAATCATTTGAAGCATTCAAATGAGTACGATATTGTTTTTCTTTTAAAGTAGTTTGTTTCTCAAAAGCAGATGTTATGGATTGCCTTTGGTTCATTAAATTTTTACACTTTTGGACAAAAATATTGTATGGAGTTCCAGCTTTGTGATAATCTAGTCCTGATTCCTATTCCAAACTTTGAATCCACAATTCACAAAATGATCTAATCCACCTTGGTTTGGTATATTGGATTTGAATAGATAATAACATAAGCAAAAGGCAGCAGTCTCTTTTATAATATATTCTAACCAATATTTGTTGTCATAAAACCAAGATCTATTTAATCTTCGTTATTTACCTCCAAAGGCACATTGTGGAAACTTATAGTTTTGAGGTTGGAAATGACCTTTTTACAAGTATGCCCTTCTAATTTCATCTCTTTGATTCACATGATAGCATGCCATACCTGGTCGTTCTGCTGGATCAACAAGTAATGAACTTAAATAACCCCTCTCAAATGCTTATGTTGGTCATTATCTTCGTCAACTATTTTTTATCATTATTTTTTAAAAAATTGAATAAAGTATCCTTGATTTTAATTTTTGACAGAAATAACAATCAGATAATCAAACAAATGAACAACAACCAAATAATCATATCACATTAGTGGTATGAAGCAATATAAAAAAAAAAAGAAAAAAAAACTAAAGTATATGCAATTAAACGGCTAAACAGTGAATAAAAATTTTGATTTTTTAATCACTAGTTCATAATGTCGTTTAGATACCAATGGAATTGGAAATATAATTCCCTCATATTTTATTTTATAAACAAAGTTGAATATATACCCAATTGCCTGATAATAGCGACGTATGAAGGATATCCCAAAGTGCTTGAATTGTGGTTCTGGGAAAAATGAAACTGTGAAAGATGGAACACCGATTCTTGATTCAATTTTTTTAAATTTAATTTGTATTCGACTAAGTATATTAGATTATACCCTAAACAACAATGTTGGGCTAACGGGCTATTAACTTTTTTTCTTTGCCAAAAATACTAAAGTGGTTCATTTAATTTTTATATGGTAGGTCACAAATAATTATTCTATATAACTTAACAAAATAAGAAAAAAAGTGGATCAAGTGACCCACAATAGTGGTATTTAACTTGGCTACTAAAATCTGAAACTAGGTGGAACTGGATGACTCAAAACCGGTTTATTAGGTCCTTCATCGGCTTAAAATCAAGTATCATTACTGTCGGTATGGATCGATCGAGTTTAGGACTTATCAGATCTAAGACCTAGAACTAGATTTTTTTTTTCTGCATTGTGAAGTATTTTGGTTCCATTTAATTATCATAAAAATTTATTATAAGTCCGTTCAACCGGATTTTTTCTTTAGAATAAAATTCAATGTGGCAGCTTAACTTTATACTCTAGAACGTCCTTATTTGCTTATGTAGTGAATGACTGACATGCCCCTAAACAAGGGTTATCAAAGCTTTTTGTTGTTGTTTCTGCACTGTGATGAACTTTTACGTCACCTTAAAAGTGTCATAATCGCTTCGTTATAGATTCGTTCGACCTGATTTTTTCTTAAGAATGTAGTTCAATCTTTTGCCTTAACTTTAGACTCTAGAAACTCCTTATTTTGATATATATTAACTAACTTACATGACCTTATAAAGAGTGTATAAATACTTATTTTTCATAATCGTTCAATATTTCGGAATAGGAGTGATGAGTGCACATAACTATTGGAATAGAAATGCATATAAATGTTAGCACTGTCAAACACATACCAATAATTGGAATAAAAAGAAACAAAACATATCAATTGTGTTAAATAAAGTTAACTTAAAAATTCAATACATTAAGACATCACTTCTGCTTCCAAACTTGATATTCCAGTTCCAACACAATTCCGAACCCAATTTGATTCTAAACCCAAAATTAGGTATAATCGAGATTTATACCCATTACCGAACCGAAACTAGTTTCCTTATATGGGTCCAGGTTCCACAATTAATCAAACTCTTGTTTCCAAGTTTTCCTGGTTTGGGTCCGGAACCATTTACATCCTTAGTTCCGGTAGGGTATTATTCGGTTTTCAGGATATTAGGGTTCGGTTATTTTGGTTTCTAGGGTAAGGTTAAATCGATAAAAAATGAACCGATTAAGGTTCATGTTATTCGGTTTTTGGGTTATTTAGGTTCATGTAATTTAGTTATGGTTTATTGAGGTTATTTGGGCATAATGTACAAGACCATTTTGCCGATTGATAAATCCCACACTTCAACTTCTTCTAGTCTTTCTTGTCCTAATACGTAACATTACATTACCATAAATATAAACAATCCTTAAACTTAAAATAGAAACTAAATTTATAATTAATTCAAACACAAATACTTCAGATTAATTCAAACATAAACAAAATCAATTCAGATTGTAACATAAACTTGGGATAATGAAAACTTCTATATTTGGTTAGATGTACCTCCACTTACCACTTTTACAACAAAATAGTTAAACAAAGTTAAGCAACTCAAAGGGAAAATAATATATAAAGTTACAAACTAATACATATAGACAATTGTACATTTTTGAATTAGTTTTAGTTGATCGAATCTTCTTCAACACCTGGGTTGCAACTTGAATCGAGGATCCAATCATGTATACACATGAAGGCCTCAATAACTTTGAGAGTTAAACAACTCCTAAATGAATCAAGAACTCTTTTGCTTGTGCTAAATATCGATTCGGAAGAAACTGTTAATACGAGAACTGTTAAGATGTTTATAGCCATGATAGAAAAAATAGGAAACCTCATTTCATTCATCTTCAACCATAACAAAATGTTAAATTTATTGGATTCATATTCTAAAACTTCACTCAAATGCTTACCCAACTAGCACTTTCAGTCCATCGACCCACTCATTAGCATCTTCATCTTCTCCCTTAATTTATCTTTCATCATAGGATTTGAGAAAGACTCGTTGTTTATCATACATTTTCCTAACAACGATGAATTAGAAGAACTTGTTGAAGAAACATTAATTCTCACATACTTATGATACAACTCATACAAAGCATCATTTTACTACTTTCCTTGTCGTAGTTACATCTTCTTTTCTAGTAAACATCAAGTAATAAAGTATCCATGTATGATGCTTTGTTTGTTGGATCAAGTATCGTTTCAATATAAAGTAAGATATTCACTATCTCAATATACTCAAAGTACATGTCGATTTTTCGGTTCATCTTGGTTAACATACCCATATATTTCATGCATGCCAAATCATTAAGCAAAAGAACAAAAATTGAAGTCATGTTATCAAGAAACATATGTGATGTAACATAAAGTGTCCTCAAAATCATTAAAGTCACATCTAATAATTCTTTAAAAGATCAACTCAATATCCTAGCATTATTCCAATCATTTTCGCTAAGTACCGAACAATTTGAATTTGCAAGATCCTCACCAAAAATGTAGATCCTAAATATTATATCTAGTAAACACCTTTTCATATACTTGGCCCGTTTCCAACATTAGTTAAGTGTTGTTCCATCTTGTTGCAACATCTAACACCAAACTTTTTATACTACCAAAATTTATAATTCCAACATACTTCTGAAAACTACTCATTCGTCAAATAGATGTCCAATCCACTTTACCACCACTCTAATATTGTTCACAGAATCACCTACATATGAGATACCATCATGCATAACTAAATAAAAAGAAATTGGTCAAAAATATGATAAATGTAGTTCCATCAAATCGGTAAAGGCCGTGGTAGTGTAATCGAAATGTTTTTGCAAGAAGTTAAAATGCAAGACACAAGAATTACAATGATAGCCCTTGATCTTGTATAAGATCTTCGACATAAAACCTCAGGAGCCGGAAATATTTGTGCTACCTTTTTTATTTTTATTGATCAACCGAATGAGTCTTTGATGTAACTTCATAGCTAATTGCCAATAAAAAATGAGTGTGTTCATTTGTGTTTAGGTGTGATATTAGCTACTAATTTGTACACATCGTTTCTAATGTTTATCAACAAAATCCATGAAACCTCGACATTATCTTCTCCTTTGACATTCTTGATGATTATATTTCCTTTACTTTGAAAATCCTGATGACCATGTCTTTTCCCTTGTGTTCATTCCTGTAGTTCCGATTTGATCGGGTCTTTATTGACACATTCCAAACCTAAATCAATGAAGTAGACAGATAAAGAACAAAAACTATCATTTAGTAGCCTTCAATATCTTAATCAAGATGTTGATCAAGATCTTGTCTAACAAGTTATCCTGAATCCTGCATAAGATTTCAGTATGAATTTGTACCGATACAATTGCCCTTAGAAACTAAATTTAAAGACAAATTCAGATTTTAAATAAAATTCAAAATTCAAATAATATGACTGGTGGGATATTAATACGATGTGGATCTTATCTCCATGTTTAAAACAATGTTGTTTTGATTTTTATGTTCCCAAGATTTCTTATGATTACATGTTATAAATTGGGGAAACATTTAGGCTTGCAAAATTCGTCAGCTTCTTTGATAAACCGTATGCAAATTTTAGGTACATTTGTTTTCCTTATCCATTGTCTTTTCCTCTCAATGGAAGAAAAGAACTCATGTTCCAAAGCAACAATAACCCAAGTCAATGACTTTGATTAAGGTTTTCCAGAAGAAGTCGGAGGAGGAAATGTCCATTTTTTCAAAAGTTGAAATTGTCCAACTGAGGTTGTACAAGTCTTTTCCTGACTCTCATGTTGTTAGGGATTTTGATCCCAGGTTAAAGTCTGGCTCCATATCTCATGCTTGGATCTATTTCCTGAATATCCAGTCACTCTAAGCTTGAATTTTCCCTTTCATTCTCTAGTTTTCGACTTCTTTAAGGTCACTAAAATCACTTATACTTAACTTATGCCTGTAGTGTGGTGAATCCTTTCTTGAGTGGAATTCTTCAACCATTATAGAGGACCGGACTTAGCACTTTTTGAGATTGTGTCTGTTTATAATCTCCAAACCTTTAGTTCTTCTTGAATCATATTTAAGATAAATTCTGGCCAATATTATCTACTTCATAAAGCCACTCAACACCACATTGAGTGGAAAAAAGTATTTTTTTGTAAGGAAAGATTCTCTTCCAAATGCCAATCAAATTCCTCTCGAACGAGTCACTCAGGGAACGATTCTGATTTGAAAATTTTTTTAGGGGATGTTGAATTAAACTGTTATTTATTTGTTTATTTTTGCAGTTCCAAAATTTGAGGCGATTTTTCCCGCCAATGAGGATTCTGAGGCCAAAATTAAGGATTTTTGCAAGACTCTAGTATTTGAGGGAACTTTCAAAGGGGTTGTTAAAATTCATACCATTGAGGAAGGTTTTCGTTCAAGAACTTTTGAGACTCCTAAAATGTCTAATGGTGAGAAACTTCTGTTTACAATTTCTTTTTAAATTTTGATAACATTCTTTCTGAAGTTCTTATATTATGATATTCCCAGTTTTTAGATGTACTCACTTTTAGGTGTACTCGCTCTAATACTTAATTACTTCTTCTGTTGAGGCTAGACGGAGTGGTGCAACACCCTCTCATTTTTTCACACTGCCACGTAGGCGCCACATGTATTTTTACCATAAAAGTGTGGTTTGTTGCCACACTTAAGGAGTGGTGCCACATTTGGTTTTCTTATGAATAAAAACCTTATTTAAAAAAAAAAAGATATTATTTCATTATTAAAAATAGAAGTACCATTACATTGCATAGCTTTAAAAAAACCTCAACATTTAGAAAAGCAAACTATAAATATTAAACCTAAAACTTAAAAAAAATACCCACATCAAATGATTAAAAACCTAGAAAAAATCTAGAAATTAAAGATGATTAGTGTAATGTTTTTTTACGTCCTCCTTCATCGCCAAAACGATTTGAAGCTCCTCCCCGGTCAATTTTGATGTGTCCATCGTTAGCAATCTCATATCGTTGTTCCGTTGTTTTTGAGCCTCTCTATCCGAAGCAAGTTGAAAAAATTTATCCATTCTATCTTTTATCTCATGCATATTGTTGCCCATTTCTTTCAAGGCATCCAACTCCGACGCTTTTCCCTTGCCTCTGCTTTTTTGCTTTGTCCATTCCCATCTATACTTGAAATTAGGTGTCTAAGCCCATAACTATAATTGATATGTACTTGAAATTAGGGTTGTAAATGAACCAAACAAACACGAACAGGGCTTGTTCATGTTCGTTCATTTAAGTTAACCGAATAAATGAACGAACATGAACGATTAAACGAACGAGTTTTCTAGTTCATATTCTTTCGTTTAAAAAATTACATTGTTCATGTTCATTCGTTTATGTTCGTGAACATGCTTAACGAACATAAACAAATGAACATCAATGGACAAAGTCAAACAAACATATATATATGAACATAAAAGAACATATAATATAGTAATCTAATCAAACACAATTATATATATATATATATATATATATATATATATATATATATATATATATATATATATATATATATATATGAAGTTAAAAGGAACTTATATGAACGGACATAAACAAACGTCAATGAACAATATAAACAAACGTTCACGAACATAATTGAACGAACAAGACCATTGCTGATGTTTGTTCATTTAACTAAACGAACGAGAATTTGTGTTCATGTTCGTTCATTTATTAAATAAACGAACATAAACGAACTTCCCGCCGAACGGTTCATGAACAATTCATTGAACGTTTAGTTCGTTTACAGCCCTACTTGAAATGATAGTAGCAATGTCCTTTGGGGTTGCCTTTAAACATGACAATTGAATATGATAACTGTTAGAGAGAGAAGAATGATTTAGTAATTTATTACTTGGATAATAAATTAATTAGAAATCAAAATAAATGATTTATTAATGTATTATGGAAATAATATATTAATTAGAAATCATAATGTTTAATTAATGTTTAATCAGAAATTAATTTGGAATTAATTTTGGGATTAAACGAATTAATTGAAATTGCAGGGAGTAAAGGTGAAAATATTCAATAGTTGAGCATTGAGCATTCTAGAACCTCCCTATGGTAAGGGGAATGAAATATAGACCCTCCTAGGGTTTCCTTGGGCTCTAAGGGTGCCTAGGATGCCTTAGGGAGGAAGTTAAGGGATTAGGGTTATCTTGGATACACCTGCGGCCTGCCTAATCCAATACCTTCCTAACACCTATATAAACCATACACCATAAGGAATTTTGGCTATGTACTCTTAGCAAAGGCTTTGAGCCAAAATTCTTCTTCCCCCCCTCTCTCTCTCTCTCTCTCTCTCTCTCTTTCTCTCTCTCTCTCTCTAGTAATCCGTGGTTGCTTAAGTTTGTTTGTGAGCCATTAGAGGCGCGACACTTATGGCGCTTGCTACCAAAGGTCTTTCAAGCAAGGATTGAAGATTGTTTACAATAACAATCTTAAAGGTATGTATTATAATCCTATATTATGTGAATTTTGATTATAATACATAGATCCTAGGGTTTCTTCTTTGTGTTAATTGTTTGCATGTTCAATAGAGAAAACTTATATCCAATCAACTTAGGGTTACATGCACACTTAGCCTAATAATATAGATATTTTAGCGCACTTATTTTTACGAGTTACAGATGATTCGACTGATTTTTGCTATTTTATTGTATTATAATAAGCGTGAAACATATAATATTCAAATAATTCTTCTTTCTTATGTCAAATAGGTTACAATTGTTGACCCTAAGTATTACTTTGGTTAAGATTATTTATCCTAGATAATATTTAAAAAAAATCAGTTTTAATGCTTATTATATCTTAGTTGACTAGCCTGAATCTGTGGGTGTTACAATTATCTCCCCTTTAGGATGATTACGTCCCGGAATCATCAACAAAACATGGCTTGTATAATGACTATGTACATTTCCTTTCCATCCTAGGTGGTAATCATAACTCTTATGTCCTTCGAAATGAGTATCTAACTCTAGGACTCCTTGACTCCTTGCATGCAAGGTTAGACTCTAACACATTTAGAGATGAAAGGAATTTGGAATTTTTACAAGTTGTGAAATGAGCATCATTGGGATAATGTCCAATTGATCTGTTCACAAAGGAAGGACCATAGAGAAACATAGTATGCATGTTTATAACATGGCATAAGTGATGTTTAAATTCAAGTATTTAGTTGATTAACGAAAACATTATACAATTAATAAATTCTAATTAATATGGTGATTAAATAAAAGGAGTTTTATTTATATTCAATAGTTTTGAGACCATAGTTAATTAGGTTAGTATTGTGTTTCACTTCTCATGTTTTACTTCCCGAATAATTGGGTTATTCAAAACATCCACAGTCGATCATACTTTTGGAAGTAAGTAATGACTTAAGATTGTCATGAATCAGACTGTAGATTGTATAAGGGGTTAGACATAGCAATGGTTTGCTGCAATATTCATGAGTACTTTTGAAATGGGGATTTAAGTATTGGATTAACCCACGCTCAAAGAATTACTTCATGGATTTTATCACGAGTAATTTTGAGACGATAATATCTTATATTCTTGAAACAGAGACATATGAGTTGTTGTTTACGAGTCAGTTATGAATTGATAATATGTAAACGCATCAGTAACTTGATGTTATGAAACATATTGTTGTTCGTGAGTTGATGAGTAAATATTGCAAGTATATGAGTCGAAGTTTATCCATTACCTTTGACCTAAACACGAAAAGAGATATCTTTGGGCCCCTCGATGATTTGATGATTACATCTAAAGTGCTTGGCCAAGCTTGGACTAAATTGATGTGTTCAATTAGTAGTCTGATATCAATTGTCATAAATCGAAAATCAAGAAACAAATCCTGGACAGAGAGATTGATTATAATCCATGACTCATGTCCATACGATATCTTGTAGAACGGATTAATATTTGATCACTTATCTAAGGACACGTCAGTGACTAGGTCAGAGTTCGACAACGACTTTTGGTAGATAGAATTTGCTAGTCAATTTTGAAGTTATACTTGCAACTATAGTTATTAGACTTATCCAAGTGTGAGACTGTTGGATTAGGTTTTTAAGCCTATAACTATAATTGGTATGTACTTGAATTGATAGTAGCAATTTCCTTTTTGGTTGCCTTCAAACTTGGCAATTGAATAGGATTACTGTTAGAGAGGGGAGAATGGTTTAATAATTTATTACTTGGTTAATTAATTAATTAGAAATCAAAATAAATGATTTATTAATGTATTACGGAAATAATATATTAATTAGAAATCATAATGTTTAATTAATATTTAATCAAAAATTAATTTGGAATTAATTTTGGGAATATAGGAATTAATTAAAACTGCAGGGACAAAAGGTGACAATGTTCAATAGTTGAGCATTGAGCATTCTAGAACCTCCCTATGGTAAGGGGAACGAAATCTAGATTCTCCTAGGGTTTCCTTGGGCTCTAAGGGTGCCTTGGATGCCTTAGGGAGGAGGTTAAGAGATTAAGGTTATCTTGGATACACCTGCCTAATACAATACCTTCCTAGCACCTATATAAACCCTACATCGTAAGGAATTTCGGCTATGCACTCTTAGAAAAGGCTTTGAGCCGAAATTCTTCTTCCCTTTTTTTTCTCTCTCTCTCTCTCTCTCTCTCTATATATATATATATATATATATATATATATATATATATATATATATATATATATATAGTAATCCTTGGTTGCTTGAGTTTTTTTGTGAGCCATTAGAGGCGCGACACTTGTGGTGCTTGCTACCAAAGGTCTTTCAAGCAAGGATTGAAGATTGTTTACAATAACAATGTTAAAGGTATGTATTATAACACTTTATTATGTGAATTTTGATTATAATACATAGATCCTAGGGTTTCTTCTTTGTGTTTATTGTTTGCATGTTCAATAGATAAAAGTTAGATCTAATCTATTTAGGGTTGCATGCACACATAGGAATGTATGTTTTGCTCAAAACCCATCCTGGTGACAGTTGAATGGGCTTATCATCATTGAGGTCAAAACCAACACGGGTATCTGATGTACTATGATTGGATTCAGAAGTTCTTGACCATTTTGAGCCACTATCGATGTGCTCATCACTTGCTTTTGATTTTGCCATTTTTTGTTGCGTTTGACTAGATTCCAAACTTCAAAAAACATGAAAGGCTTATTTTGCTCTTTTCGTTAAACGTTAAAATCTTTCTCCAAAATCACATCATCACTTTCGTATCTTTTCCATTATCATTTCATGTTGTTATACAAATCATTAAACAACATGATTTATTTGTTCATCTTTCCCCATTTCGAGTAGACTTGATGTTTAGAACAATATGGTGGTAGATTCATTCTTTGTGGAACGTAGCTCTAACGCGCATCAAAAAACAGTCATGTTTTTGGTCAGTTCCCGTCATCAGATCTTCTGAAACGTCAATCCATGATTGTGCCAGTGCTAAAATTTCTTGGGGTTCCTATGTTTTAGCATCCACTTTCTCTTTTATTTTATTTTGTGGTCAAGCGGGTTGAGTTTCTTGAAAAAATTCGGATTCGGATTCAGAAATGGGTGTTTGTGGTTGTGATCGTGTTTCTGGAATAAATTCGGGTTGAGAAGCAAAATCAAAAGGATCAAAATCTAGGTCAAGTTGTGCTTGTGTTTGTGTAGGTCATTGTGGTTGTGAGATATGTTGTGGATAATAAGGAAGCATATCGTCGTAGTGGTAAAAATGAGGCAAATAAATCGGGTGATTGTATGAAGGTCTTGGGGCTGTGGTGTTTCTAGTGGGTGTTTTTTGTTTGGTATGCTTTTTGGAGGATGACATTTTCAAAGGTTTTGAAAACAAAAACATGGTAAAATATGAAGTGTTTGTGAGTTAGTTTGGTTAAAAATGTTATGTATTTATAGAGTTAGTAAAGAAAAATTAATTTTTACATTTTTTGACCATTCCCAACGGTAATATGGTCTGCCAATCAGACTCAATCATCCAATGCTCCCTTATACTAATTTAGTGCGGCCCTAGCCACACCCTAATCGCATTCAAGGGGCGGTGTTTGGGCTTATGTGGCATCAAAAGTGCGGTATAGGCAAAGCCATTCCCATGAGACATCCAACTATCTGTAGTCAAACATATCCTACATTTTTTAATCAAATGAAAAACCTTTTTCCTTTTCATCTTCAAACATTTTAAGGGAATATTTACTAAAAGTAGTTCTACACAGTACTTTAAATTATGGCTGAGAAATGCTTGAATAATGTCTATAAGGAAATAACATTTACCTTCAAAAAAAAAGAAGGAAGCTCGTCTATTAGAAACATATAATTTAATGCATACCTATTAGCTTTTTGGTTGAACTTTATTCAACCATCTTATTCGATTGAAAATTTATTTGTCTTTGATTATCCACAAGCAAGGCCTCGTAAGCAGTACATAGTTTCATATGTGTTCTAAGACTACTAGTACCATGTTTATTAGTACTAGAAAAGTATTCTATGCCACAATATTTACACATACTTTTATCTGCTCCTATATAATCTTTAAAGTCCTCATAGTGTCTCCAAAATTCAAATCTTTTTTTTACTTTACCTACATTTGAATTGTGATTGTGAGGCGTTATTATCTTTCACAACGATTTCTGTATCGTCCCAAAATTTAAGACCAAAAATTTCGTTTCAATAATAAAATCACCAATCAAACATGTTCATAAACCCATAAGGAAAACAAAGTATATCAAATAAACATCCCAAAATACATCAGAGTCAAGTAAAACGGAAATCATGGTGTGTGTGTGTGTGTGTGCGATATGATCATCCTGAGCTCTTTCTGAAAGTACCTGAAACATAAACTAAAAACCATAAGCATGAAGCTCAGTGAGTTCCCCAAAATACAGCATACCATACATATCTGCCAGCTCAAAGCTGTGACGGGTCTATTTCAACCCCAAGTATATTTCAACTCATTTGTCGGGCCAAATCCGTACCGGGTCTATTTTACACCCGGGTCTACTTCACGTCCCAGTCTATTTCAACTCATGTGTTAGCACAAAATTGTACTGGGTCTATTTCACCCCATATACATATAGCAAATTGGCACACATGCGTATACCATATACAATAGGAGTCACAAAGACTACAAGAACATAACATATCCTAGTGTCCTACAGTATAGTGAGCAAACTCACCTCAGTCTTCTGACAGCCAAGAAAATGACCGGGCTACTGAACCGGATAATCCCCATGCTCAATAACCAAATAATGATCCCAATTAATAATCAAGCCATAAACCTTACCTAGGAATCTAGTTTACTTGTCAAATACCTAGGGTGGAAGACCATTTTACCTTTTCCTTACTTGACCCAAAACCAATGCCCAACCTAATGGCTCCAAAAGCATAATATGTCCTAAATTCCTAAATGATGCCCGAAGCCCATTATGCGCCCAAATCCAAATAGTGGTCTAAATTCAGAAAGATTATTGGCCCAAAAAGGCCCAAAACCCTAATAGTCCAAATATGTCCGAAATCACCAAAGTCAAAAAAAGTAAAGGGTTGTTGAGTATGCCTAGCGTACTTAGACTCACGCTCAGCGTACGTCATCTTTGGCCAGTATGTGTGGCGTACGAGCTGAGTACGCCCATCGTACTCCGCAACAAGACCAACTTGCCATTAAGTGCTTAATCAGTTAAGCCACTAAGCCAAAGTCTCAGATTTGGTCCTAAATGATGTTTTAACACGTAAAGTTCGAAACTTCACACCCTTTCATGACTTAATGGGCCCAATATTAAAATAGAACCATCATAATAATCCTAACTCATTCATGTCCAAGATAACTCATCAAGATTGCATTTTTATGAACATGGGACCTCAAAAATGCCACGATCTACCATGTCTAGCTTTTGGAGTAGCTCATACTCTCAAACATGGCTTAAAGGACCATAAAAAACATAAAAACAAGCCCTAAATAGATCTATCAAGAGAACCATCAAGTTAAGAGCTTTATACCTCCAAAATCTTGTAAAGTAGATGAAGATTTTGGATCTTCAAGCTCCATGTCCACCAAAGCTTCACCACCAAGTTTCACCTCCTTCAAAGGATCCAAAAACACCACAAGATCACAATAATGGCTCACAAACACACAAATAAAGGCTAGGGTTTCATTCTTAGGATTTGGAGAGGTGGAGTCTGGTCATAAGAAACTCCCAAAGCAACTTAAGGTGTTTAAATAGGGCACAAACCCTAAAAATCAGTGTTTGCCCCAGCCGACCGTACGCCCCGCATACATGGGTGCCTACACAATCCGGACCAACTAGCCAGTACACCCAACGTACTCATGGAGTACACCCAACGTACTCGGCTAGTGACCTAATTACATTGATTTTTAAAATGAAGGGCGTAAAGGGAAAAACATGAAATGTAGTGTTACAATTTCAACATCCATCGTTTCTTTATCTCTCAAATTAACCGATTGAGAAATCTAACCATTTTCAAAAACATAAACATAATTAGTATACAATCTTAATCCCTTAAATTTTAATGTTAAAAATTAAAATACATGTACACAAAGAAAACAAAAAGCACGACAACTACATAATAAAGCCAACAATAGAAAAACAAAATGTTAAAAAAGTCAAAGTGAACCGTTCAAACTAAAATCCAATAGTAGCAGAATACCCAAACACATTATTCTTCTAAGAAAATGTTCCAACATAATAGCATCAAAAGGAAATTTTGCTTACATAGACCAATAAATATGGTCACATGGGGATCAAAATCCACTAAGACATCATTAGCAAGGGGATGTGATCATAAATGGACCAAAATTAGACATGAAACATTTAAAAGGATGTGGAACCTATATATTCAAATGTAATTGACCAGATGGATGAAAGGTCATAGTAAAAACGAAGAATCCATTTATGTCACATGCTTGGCCAAACCCCATACGAAAATTGAAAACTGATGTATTCTCTATTTTCTGATTTGTTCTAGACCCACACATAAGAGAACCTAAGATGTCATATAAACAAACATATATATATATATATATATATATATATATATATATATATATATATATATATATATATATATATATATATATACAAACACAAACACACCCAAATAAAATATCATCATAATTACAAATTGATATAAACATACAAACACACAAAAATCAAATATCATCACAACTAACTAATGTCATATAAGCATAAAAACACTTAGAGACACAATGAAAGAAAGATAAGCTTCATACCTAATTACCGGCTGACGTTGAAAATTAGTAGAGGGGCAGGCTTCGGCTTCCCATATGGTTTTTGAATAAAGGTGGGATGTTGGACTGGCTTGTGGGTTAATTTGTTGTTTCCTATTCTTTTTACTTAAACCGTTTAACCCGAATAAGCTATACGGTTTTTGGTTAACTGAATAAGCGACTCGCAAATCGAATAGCCCAAACCAGTTATCTCGTTTCTTATTATGTTTAGATGGTTTATTCAGTTTTATTTTTTTCACACCCTAGGTTCCAGTGCAACGTATTGCTAATGAGTCCATTTTCTGATCCTAACATTGTGTTGAAAATCTAACTTACCATTCACAAACGTATGATAGTTTTGTGTGAATCGTTTATGGTTGTCAACATTCAAAATTTTAGGATTATTGTTAAATACTTATGTGTTCGTAATTACCATCAAATTACTTAGAAATTGATTATCTCTATATTAAAATTGTGATAATAAAACAACAATGTAAATATATATTCACCCATACATCATTAGATACATGTGAAAGTTGATAAACTAGATTATATTAAGACCATCTCCAACTTTAAATCATTTTGAATTCTAAAATGGTGTAAAAATGGTGCTAACTATGTTTTATCTTCAACTTTAGACCATTTTATTCACTATATCTTACACCAAAATATATTTTACATAGTATAATACTTTTCTAGTGTTACATACATTGTCAAAATCACCCTTCAACTTGGTAAAATTTTGCATATTTATTTCCGTCAATAAGTGCCTACCATTAATTGATAAAATTTTCACCATGTGATTAGTAAAACCCTAATGGTTCTTGAAACAATGGATTGTAATATCCCAGAAGTAATATATGATGACCCATACATCTCAATGAGTCAGATCACAATGGAAGGTGTTAAAACAAGAACAGTCGGAACTCCAACAAACCTGTAGATTGAATATGATACACGTAAATTCAAACTTGATGTAAGATCAATGGACACTATCTATAATACCATACCATATTATGTATATAATATAATCAAAAAATTTACTTTATCCAAAGAGAAGCTTAATATAATTATGGTTGCATATGATGGGACATAAGAGCTTAGGCTTAATCTGGAAAACAACCTTAACTGAAGTAAAAATACTTTATTGCTTATAAGAATGAATCCTTGACTCATAATTTCAATAGATTTAAATTCTTGGTCAATGATGTAAGATAGTTTAATTTTGGAAATCAAAATATGTCTTAGTCTTAAAGTTCCTTGACTCATTAGATATACATTAGGAACATCATGTTGATGTTCTAAAGAACAATGAGAAACTGAATTCAACAGAAAGATGATTGTCATTATCATTACTCTAAACGCGTCAACCTTGATTATTGTCACTATACATTCCATTTATTAACTATACTTTTACATGTGCTCAGATTGATGACTGTAGAGGATTTTTGTAGAACTTGTATGGTAACCTTGAACTATTTTTTAATTACTAATTGATGCTATATATCTTATTTGAAAGTTAAACTTGTTTTGAACTTTGGGACACATGATTTTTTGTATTTTAAAACTCTAAAATTGATTTGGTTAAAAATCAAATATTTTAAAGTTTTACCTTGTCAATGGGTGTTTTAATTTGGTATCAAGGTATGAGTTTAAGTGAACTATGTATTGGGACTAGTGTGTACACTTTAATTATAGGTATCTATATGAATTTGGAAATTCTAAGGTGGTTGACCTTAATTTGGAAAGTGAGATTTTATGTTTCTAGGTTTCAAAATGTTCAATTATTATAATAGGTCTAGCATTTAAGTTTCTCAAAATAGGTGCTAGAAACTAAAATTTGGAAGTAGAAAAGAATGAATTGAGACCGAATGGTGAAGTACAATGTGTACACATTATATTGAATTAGATCCAAACTGGGAAGATTGAAAAGATGTGGTTTCGACCTTAAAGAGTAACAATATTTTGTAGCAAAGGTGAACCAGTGAGAAGTAAAGAGTGGAATTAGACTCCAAAAGAAGAAAGACAAGCAATTAAAGATCCCATTTAGTTAAAGAATGTGAAGGATAACTTATTACCTACGTTCCTTACAAAACTATTATTCATGATGTTTTCTTTAGTATGAGTCATTTTGCGACATCTTTAAGGTACAATTCGAATGATTCGGTTGTTACATATCCTTTTAGTATTGTTGGCATTTAGGATATGATGAAAATGTTTATGGTATTATCAATTTCTAGTCCTTGAAAATCTATTATGATATACCGAGTATAGTTCGGGAGGTATCAATCTATTTATCTTTCTGATAACATTATCAAGTTTATCCTAAATTAATGCAAACTTTGTCAATCCCTTTATCTTGCCTTAAATCCAAACTTTATAGTAATTATGAGATCAATCTAACTTGTATTCATTAACGATGATATGAGAGTGGACTATCATAAAAATAATGACAAAGCTCGAGTTAACCTATTCTTTAGTGATGGACGATAGTCTAGTTGACTAATAGAACATGATGTGTTTAAAATTCTGGATTATATCTTGAAATTTTAGAATTGCATATAGCACCCGAAGAAAAGAGAGGAAGTCTAAAAAGGACAAAATGTGTTAAGTAACCTTTAGAATTGGTAATAAGAAATATAATTTGACATAGAAGAAATAAAACCTAAATTTAAATTTAGTAAAATGAGAAGAGTATATAATGGTTTAATATAACATAATAGAATACATGAAGATGAAATATGACTTTCCTTATAAATATATTTAAAAAATACAAGATTTCATATAAATTAGCTTTTTTTTCTAAAAAAAGTAAGTTATAATAAAAAAAATTTGTATGATTTAAGTCAAAAAAAGTAAACATTATGAACCGGAATCTAATAACCGTGATCGACGATCTCTTGCAATGGGAGTAAGTTCGTAAATGAAAAGTACTTGTAATATATTGAGTACTTTCTAATAAAAAGAGAATTATAATACAATGATGAGATTAACTTAGTAGAATTAAATTACAAAGAGTTGAATATCTGATGCAAAATAAGGGATTGGGTTGAAATAAATAAATGTTGGATAAATATAAAAAAATTATATACACTTACATCCAAAGTCTAAAATATTAAGAATAATGAAAGATAACAAAATGATTTGAAATGAAAAAAAATAAGGATATATGTTATCATGACATTTAGAAAAATCTATTATATTACAAACTGATATAGAGAGATATTGCTTTATAAATATCGTATGAAATATAAAGATGCATAAAATTGTATAAAATGGAAATATGATTTTAAAGAAATATTTTTATGAAAACAACATTTACTAGAAATAAAATATTATTAAATAAATTCGAATTACTTTCTTAAACTAGAATGCTAAAATGAGGTAATTGGAAGATGATAATTTCAAACTAAAAGTTATTATAAAAGTATAACGTATAATCTTAAACTTCATCATCATGGTTCGAAGAGTTTTGAAAATCTTGGAAATAAAACAAATTTTAATAAATAGTTTGAAAAACTATAATTTAATTGAATATTAAGCTAAGTAAGAGTAAAATTATGGGATCTTATAAATATAAAAAGTTGATTTATATGGATAACAAAGGTAAAGGTACATATTCTATTTTCTGAGATATAAACTTCACATTTCTAGTTTAAAATTTTAATCTTGGGTTTGTACTTGATTCCAAATCCAAAATTCTATTTTCTCATTGTTAATTGTCAAATCTAATTTTAGTTGTACCATTTAAACTCCTATAACTTCATGGAATCTAACCCTAATTGGTTATTGTGGAGTTTGGGGAGAATTTTAGGTTTCTAAATCTCCATCAATGGTGAAATCATGTGTGATTTTGTTAGATTGATTTTGATGATTAATTTAATTTTGTTTTAATGATTTGAAAACAAGTCTTAACTTGGATATTCATAATTATCAAGGGATTCACCATTTAGATTCACTAATTAAGTATAATGTTGATCTAGGGATTTAATTACAAACTATAGAATTTTGAAGACAGATCCAATGTTTTTAATCTTTTATTGATGGAATTTACTATGACGGGAAGCATGCACTAGATTATGTGGAAACTTGGATTATTGATGAATTGTTTTTATGGAAATGGAGTTGAGATTTAGTTGAGGTAAATCAAGTTTTGAGTTGTCTCATCATTGGAATCTCTCTTTCCAAGACATGAATCCAATGGAATTAAGGTAAATCAAGTTTTGTGTTGTCTCATCTCTAGAATCTACATGAAATTCCTCATAGTTCTTATGATGTTGAAATACCTTCTCCATTCATTCAAGAATAAGAGAGGACTTTATTGAGACGAAAGAATGATATTAAGGGTTAGTTAAGTCCTTAATACTTATTGGAGAAGTTTTCTATAGTTGTGGAGCAATATGAGCAATGCATGTTGCCTTTAGAGCAAACACTCAAATTTTACACGTGCTTGCATAAATATACACATATGTGTAAATGTGAAGGCATAAGTTAGGTGACTATGTAACCTTACGTAACGTTCCAAAATGATTTTTAAAGTATGATCTCTAGAAACTTAACCTCCAGTTGTTCCCTCAAACTTCCATATGGGGTTACAATAATCAAAATGAGACAAAAAGTTAGGGATCCTCTCAAGGGTATTTGGTCATTTTGTAAGTTTTTAAATAGATCATTAGATGGTGTTTAAGATATCCTTTGAGTATTAACGAAAGGTAAATTTTCATTACAATCGATCGATGTGAGATTATCGGGAGTACATGTCCTTATATATATATATGTATATATAGGGGATAGGGAATATACATTACAGCCCCACCTAAGCTTAGGTACTAAACCTCTAAAATATGTCATTTTAACATGCTAAATATACCCGGTTTAGTTTCACTTGATAAATATATCTTTCTCAATAACATTTCTTTCTTTCATTATCATTTTATCATCTCCGTTTTCTTTCCTCAATTATCGTTTATTACTTTATCGAAGTGAACATTACTAAACCCTAAACCTAAACCTAAACCCTAAACACTAAAGCTAAACCCTAAACCCTAAATCTAAAAACTAAACACTAAACCCTAAACCCTAACCCTAAACCCTAAACCCTAAACCTTAACCCTAAACCCTAAACCCTAAACCCTAAACATAAACCTAAACCCTAAACCCTAAACCCTAAACCCTATTGTGTCGATCTTGAATTTACATCTTGAAGTATTAATCGTGAATCCATTAACCATAATCTTTATAGAGTAAAACAATGTATTTTCAAGATGTTTAGTACCTAAGCTTAGGTTGGGCTGTAATGTATATTCCCTTTTCCCATATATATATATATATATATATATATATATATATATATATATATATATATATATGTGTGTGTGTGTGTGTGTGTGTGTGCGCGTGTGTGTATGTATACACATATAAACACACACTCATATATATATATATATATATATATATATATATATATATATATATATATATATATATATATGGTTTTCACATTGGCTGAAGGTTATTTTTGGAAAGATGTCTTGATGATTTGAAAATGCTTTTGAATTTATATATGCATTCATTTAGGTTAGGAGTATGAGGGTGTCACCCATGACATCCACACATGGTTTGACAGTTACGTTGATAGTGAGTAAACTTCTCGATAATCCTTATTATTCACCAGTAATGTTAGTTATCCGTTGTTTGGTACAAGAGTGATGGTTCACAAGTCACCTAGTATTAAAGTTGTGTGGGCTTGGGCTATTTATTTTTTGGAATACAATCCTTCTTACATAATTCCCCAAGATGTATGTTTAGAATATGGTCCTTCATACACAAGTCGTAAATAACCATAAAAAGGTCATATTGAACTTTATGAGTTTAACTTGGGAATGGGCAAAATGCATAGTGCATTATTAGTAGGGATATTTTAGATGGCCACAGATTGTATGGTAACCTTTGTTGGTCATTTTAGTGTCATCGTACATTTTGTGTAATTGAACTAATATGTGAGCTAAGGGGTTTATAATTTGTACTCTGTATTATATGTTTGGTGAGTGTGGAGTGCACACATATAAAAGATCAAATTATAAGCTGATACAAAAAAATGACACGGGTCAAGGGGTAGTGTGCCCTTGCATGGTACTAGGGGAAATGTCGGTAGTAGGGTCTAAGGGACAGAGCCATTAAATCTTTAATTTGCTTAGTTAATTTAGAAGACAAATCTAATGGATTGTTATGGTAATATTGACCAATATCGTTAGTTTTGGAAACCTGTGATTATACATTAAATTCGTGATTTACTTAACTAATTTAGAAGACAAAAACCCTAATTGTCAAGTATAAATGAGCCTCTTCTATTAAGAAATTTCATGTCCTTTTCAAATCTCTCTCTTCTCTAAACCATGTCATAACTCTCTAGCGATTTGGTTTATGTTTCTATACCTAAATTTTTGAGTGTCCCTTTGGATTATCCTAGACTGGATTTCTTGTATCCCGAGCATAGGGTAGAAATATTAGTTTAGAAAGAGAAATCATGTGATCCATTAGGAATATTGGTTTCCACCATTACCCTGCTAGATCCTAACAATCGAGCTGACATTTCCTGTTTGGTGGTGATGGTTGAATCAATCCATGATTTGGAAACAAAGTTTAACAAACTAGAAAAGTTTGAAGGCAATGATTTCAGTTGTTGTCAGAAGAAGTTGCACTTCATGTTGACCACTCTGAAACCTATGAATGTGTTGAGTATGCCAAGTTCTGAGGTGTTTGAAAACAAGACATTAGAAGAAACAAGGAAGATGATCGAATCTGTTGCAATGAACCATGTATGTAAGGATAAATGATTGTTTAAAACATTAACACCACTTAAAGATAGATATGTGTTGAGCATGGGAGACGATTCTTTTAAACCTATTTGTGGTGTCGGCGTCATCAGTATTGAGTTTACTTCTAGAAAGATTGTTAGCCTTTTTCAAGTTTTATTTGTTCTTAATATTCGAAAGAATCTTGTTCGTGGTAGTTTATTGAATTTTGATGATTTTAACTAGTTTATGACTTGGATAGGTATATCCTATCTTGAGGTGGAATATTTATTGGTTTCGGATATTTGAATAATAGAATTTTTATTTTGAATGTTATTAATAAGTTATTACATGTTCAAAATTAAGATTGTGCCATCCTGTTACAAAATTGATGACTGTATACTTTGACAAGCTATATTTTTTGCCATGTAAACTTTAAAAGGATGCATGAAATGTCAAAAGATTGTGATAGATTCCATTTTATGAATCTTTTAGGATAGTTTTTATTTGAATTTTGCATCATATTTTATGTCATTTGCATGTAATTAGTCTAAATAATGTTTAACTTATGTCTTTCGTCTGAATTCCTATACTACTAGCATTTTTATGTCATTTTCAGATAATTCATGTGGAGCAATACTTTTGGAGCAGTTGGATGCATATTTATGGCCAAAATCGAGTTGTAACTAAAGGAGGATGCAAAGGAATGATTTAGAATGGTTAAATTGAAGAATTGCAACCGAATTGTGTCGAAAAGTTAAAAATGCGATAACATTTGTTCATTGAGGATTATTAAGATCGAAAAAGTCATCATATGGGAAAATCCTAAAAAAATGCAATCGAGTTTCCTTGATTCTGCAATCACATTTCCATAACGAAACTCAAAAAATGTCAAAAATAGCATTGTACTTCATTAACTGATAAATATGGAGATTTTGGGGGAAAAAATGCGATCACATTTTTATGTATATGCGACTATGGTTTTAGCTAACATGCTCCGGAAGCTTTTGACATGCATATAAATATATCCCCTCTGATAAGATTGAACTCACGAGTAATGTCATCTATCACCCCTGTGACATGCATTTTTATAACCCCTTTGACGGGGTTAGTGAATGTTTGATTTTTAATTCTTGTTAGTCTGATCATCTAGCTAGAGGTTAATCATGCCAGTTAATTAGTTAATAGAGTTTGTAATTGTTCTTGTCAACTGGTAATAAGTAACAATTATCAGATTGGTTCCATGTTGGGATTTAACTCGGATATAAACTGAAATTTCAAATCTTTATGCTTCCAAGCTTGTGAGAAGTATTGGATATTGCTGAGAATTTTACATAGATCTTAATGCATCTATTCTGATCTTAACTAAGAGTTTGTTTAATTAAACAATAAAAATTTGGATTAACTAAAGAGCTTGTTTTGGTTAATTTAACTAGATAAAAGAGATTATACTAGATCTTGTTAGTTTTTCCAATACCAGATTAGATAAAACACATTTTAAATAACCAGGGCTGATTGCATGACTAGGAAAATCGTAGCAGAGTTGAATTCATTTTTTATTACTGATTTCATTTACTTAATTTCACTGCGATTTTTAGTTTTAGTTTTAAATCAAAACCCCCTTTTATTATTTTTTTAAATGACTAGTATGTGTCTTACGTAAAGAGGCATTGACCGTTAAACTGTATCCCTGACGATTCGACCTTGCTTCCCTGCGTTATCTTTTAGTGTAACCAAGTAGTGAAATTATTATTTTCTTAAATCGGACGCGACAACGGTTTAAAAAATTGACGCCGTTGCCGCAGACAAAATGCTTCTAATAGTTTGTATGCCAAGAACGTTTTGTACATGTACACCTCTATTTTTTGATCCAGAAGTTGAGAAAACTGCAAGAAAACTAAAGAAAGAAGCAGCAAAACAAAAACAATCAACTGGTTTCTTCAGTTCATCATCATCCGCTTACCTTTAGTAATCACCACATGACAAGGCAGTCCCTTGTGGAATGAACTAGAACCCAATTTTTGATCATTCCCAAAAGTACCACCATCCCTACCTTCCTAAATCCCATTTTAAAATATTCTTCAACACCCTCTGAAATTTCAGAAATGTTAGAACATTCAAAACGCAACTCGCCAAAATCAGCCATGAATGGAGAGGAAGCAGAAAAGACTCTCATAAAATGGGCAACACAAGAAGTTAATAACAACCGCTCTACATAAATATTCTAGAAGCCCAGAACTTCGAGTTGAAATCTGGGCTGATACATCTTCTTCCTACGTTCATAGGCTTATAAAACAAAGACCCACTTAAATTCCTTTAGGAATTTCATGTGGTATGTTCTGGAATGAATCCACATCTCATTACTAAAGACTAGATAAAGCTAAAGGTATTCACCTTTTCACTTTAAGACTTGGCGAGAGAACGGTAGTACAAGCTCCCATCCGGGTCGATAACCTCGTGGACTGCACTCGTGAAGTTATATTTAGAAGAATATTTTTGGAAATACGAGTTTTGAGCCTCCGCACAGAGATCCTTGGTATCAAATAATGAATAAAAGAAGCATTACATATATATTGGAGAGATTCAAAAAGATGTTGGTTCGGTGCCCACAATATGGGTTAAGTGATTATCAGTTGTACAACGGTTTCTGCGAAGGCATAGCGATATGCCAATAAAAGAAATTCGAGAACTAATCAAAATGTTGCCTATTGAGTTAAAACATTCCGGTAATGAAGATGAACGGTATTCTGACCAACCACAAGGTGTCAAAGAAGCCAACTGGCATCATCCGGAAGCTCAGATTTCAGAATTCACAAAAGCAGTTCTACTATGACGAAGGAAAAAAGCAGCTGCGAAAAACCAATGTGGAATTTGTTGGATGACGAACCATTCTACTGATATGTGTCCATTACTGCAAGAAGACACTACTTCGGTAAAATCTATTGGAGGATATCATTAAAAAAATTATCAGCAAAATAATCAAGGCTAAAACGGTAATTTTTAGTAGAAACAACAATTTCAGCATCCCCAGCAACAGTCGAATTTTCAGTATTAGCAGAATTTTCTGAATCAATAGAGTTTTTAGAATCAGAATTCGCATCGACAATTTGGAAACTCTAGCATGGCTATGGAAGATATAGTAAAGAATCTTTCCACGACACCCATGCGTTCCAAAACGAAACTAGGACTAGTATCAAGAATATGGAACAACAAGTGTCTCAACCTGCCACTTCTATGGGTTGACTGGAATCTCAAGGAAAGTTAATGCGGAACACTAAAAAAACCCGAAGCATAATGTGAGAACGATTACCTTGAGAAGTGGGAAGATTTACGAAAACCCAAGCAAATCTGAACCAGAAGAGGAAGCTGAAAAAGAATTTGATATCTTTGTATAAATGGAATGCTTCTTTTCTTAGTGTACCTCGGTAAGGATCCGGGAAGAGTGCAAGCCACTTCCACCATTCGCATCGCAATTGAGAATCATAAAGCGTGAGTAAGAGGACAATGATATCATGGATACCTTTCATAAGGTGAAGGTAAATATTCCACTTTTAGATATAATTAAAGAAGTTCCTCGATATGCCAAGTTTTTAAAAGATTTATGTGTTTCTTAGAAAAAACTGAAAAATTAACTAAATAGTTAAAGCCGGCGAAAATATTTCTTCCATTTTACAAAAAGGTTTGCCCCCCAAAGTGCAAGGATCCAGGAATTTTCTCGATTCCTTGTAAATTGGGAAACCTTACTTTTTCAAATGTGATGCTTGATTTAGGTGCATCAGTCAATGTCCTCCCATTATCAGTTTTTGAAAAATTAGAAATAGGAACTTTACAAAAGACCAGGACACTCATTCAATTGGCAGATCACTCGACAATACACCCAAAAGGTGTATTGTAGGATGTTCTCATCCAAGTGGATGAGCTTATTTTTCCCACTTGTTTTTATAT
The DNA here is from genome assembly GCF_002870075.4 of Lactuca sativa. Classification (NCBI taxonomy): domain Eukaryota; kingdom Viridiplantae; phylum Streptophyta; class Magnoliopsida; order Asterales; family Asteraceae; genus Lactuca; species Lactuca sativa. The sequence continues at coordinate 242,783,289 of NC_056627.2, forward strand.
TATAGATATGAGCGATTTAAACGTATCAGATAAAAACTCAATCATTTTGGGAAGACCCTTTCTAAAAACTGCTAAAACAAAAATTGATATTTTTGCTGGTATACGTTCATTGATATTTGATGGGGATGTGGTCAATTTTAAAATGAATGATGCTGATTTTACTTTTGATAATTTTCTAGTATTTATTTGGGTACCAACAGTTCTTTATCTAAGGACTGCTTTGAGATTTCTGATATTTTCGTGGAAGATTTCTTTTTAGACAAAAACTTATATGATAATACATTAAAGGAGGTGGAACGGAAATGCATCATTTTAAGCTTGGGAAGGTGGTTAGTGTAATTTTTTTTTTCTGCAAACTTATCAGAAATCTTCCACGGAGATATGAAAAATCTTCGTCAAAATCAAAAATTTCTACAAATTTATCAGTTACATTAATTCCTAGCTACATCTTTTTGTTTTTACTTGCGTTATTGACTGTTCATTCCTTTCTGAGCATTGAGGACAATGCATCATTTTAAGCTTGGGGAGGGGGTTAGTGTAAAATTTTGTATTTTTAGTTAAAATTTTTAAAAAAATTTCAGTTTTCAGTTAAAATTTTCACGTTTTCTTTTTGAATTTTATTTTATGCGTTGCATTTGAATATAAAAAATTGAAAAATCCAAAAATATTTTACGTTTATGTTTTTAATTTACTACATTCATAAAAAAATTGAAAAAGTTATTATTTTTAATGTTTATTTTCTGCCTAAAAGAATTAAAAAATTTTGAAAAAAAAAGTTACATGATATGATGACATTCTTGTATTCAATAACTTTGTATAAATGGAAAATAAAAGTCCGAAGTGATCGGATGAATAATGGTAAGTTCAGTAATAGTTCCCATAACTAGGGGTTACAAAACATCATGATTTGAAATGCCAGATGTAACAAATAAAAAGAATGGTGCACCAAAACACTATGTGGGCGGTAATAGTAGTTTCATAATTATTTGATTTGAAATGTTTAAAAAGAACCTTGATTGACAATTCTAGACCCACAGAACACGAGCCTATTTCTTGACATGTGTTACCTTCACGGTAATAGAGAAGCTTATATTAGATCCACACAGTAAAAAAGAAAGGAAATGTACAATTGTCATATCTGATACCCAAGTTATAGTTCAAGCACTTAATCAAATAAACCTCAAGAAAATCAGAAAGTCGGTTGAAGAATTCAAAGCCGAAGGCAAAAACATAAAAATTCAAGTTCAGTGAATTTAGAAACAATCTCAAAGTCAAATCTGAAGCGGACGGAGAACTATGTGATATGATATTTGTTGCTCTAAGAAAAGTGAAAGCATAGGAGTTGGGCCCCTACGAGTGGGTTCACTATTCAGCGAGAGTTGATGTGACGTGATGGGTTCTTTAGGATGCGTCTAGATTGTTTCTTAATTAGCTAGTCTTGAGGACTTGAAGTTCAGAAATATGTTTTTCTTGTTTGCAAGGTTAACTAAGGTAAAAGGTCTAAATAAAAGTTACATTTGGTTTATTGGTTCACACCGTCAAGCTTCTTCCTAACTTTGGGAATCTATGAAAGATGGAAGGTATTGTGATGATTGTGTAGATAGTGATTCCATTGGAGCTTCCCTCGATGTTAAGTCTGATCACGTGGAAATATAAGTGAAGTATTTTTAGTTCAATTTTTTACTTTCCTTCGTTTTGTTCTTAGTTCTTTTTAGGTTATCTATGTCTTTCCATTTTGGTTAGAATGTTTAATCTTTTTATTACTTGAGGGCAAGTAAGGTTAAAGATTTGGGAGGATTTGATAGATGCCATTTTATGCATATTTTAGGATAGTTTTTATTAGAATTTGGCATCATATTTTATGTCATTAGTCTAAATAAGGTTCAACTCATGTCTTTTGTCCGAATTCCCTTATTACTAGCATTTTTATTTCATTTTCAAATAATTCAAGTGGAGCGGTACTTTGGGAGCAGTTGGATGCATATTTGGAGTCTAAATGGAGTTGAAACGGAAGAAGTATAGTGAGGAATGAGTGGGAATGCTTAAAATGAAGAATCGCGACCGAATCAAGTCGAAAAGCCAAAAATGCGATCGTATTTTTAGACATCTACGATAGCATTCGTTGATCAAGGATTGTTAAGGTTGAAAAGTCATAAGTTGGAAAAAAATGCGATTGCATTTCCATGACACAACTCAAAAAATGTCGAAAATAGCATTGTACTTTATTAATTGATAAATTTGGAGATTTAGAGAAAAAATGTGATCGCATTTTTATGTATATATGATCTTCGTTTTGGCTAACTTGCTCCCGAAGCTTTTGACATGAATATAAATATAACCCATCTGATTAGATTGAACCCGAGATGATTCTTGAAGCTCCAGACGACAAAAAAGAAGATTTTTGAGGCAACTTCTCTCCGATTTTGGCGATTTATGAAGATCTGAATGCTAAGGATCATCTCCTACGTTCAGTTTAACAAAATTAATCAGTTAGTTTATATTTTTATTAGTTTTAATTCATTTTTAGACATGTCTGGAAAAAACCTTAGTTTTAAGTTTTGCAAAGGACTGGTACTTTTCATGTGATCAACTATCAGATTTGGTTTTCATTGTGTGCTTCTATCTAGTTGTTTCAGTTTTAAGCTTAGTGAATGTTTGATTTTTAATTATGGTTAGTCTGATCATCTAGCTAGAGGTTAATTATTCCAGTTAATTAGTTAATAGAACCTATAATTGTTCTTGTCAATTGGTAATAAGTAACAAGTATCAGATTGGTTATGTGTTGGGTTTTAATTATAATATAAACTGAAACTTCATATCTTTATGCGTCCGAGCTTGTGAAAAGTATTGGGTATTGCTGGGAATTTTGCATAAATATTAATTCAACTTTTTTTTTTTTTTATCTTAATTAAGAGCTTGTTTAATTAGATAGTAAAAAGTTAGGGTTAACTGAAGACCTTGTTTTGTTTAATTTAACTAGGTAAAAGAGATTATAATAGAGCTTGTTAGTTTTTTCAGTACCAGATTAGATAGAGCGCATTTTGAATAATGAAATATGCGCTGATTGCATGACTAGGAAAGTCACAGCAGAGGTGAATTCATTTTTATTGCAGATTTTATTTTGTTAATTTCACTACAATTTGTAGTTTTAGTTTTAAATCAAAACCCCATTTTATTATTTTATGTAAAATGACAAGTACGTGCCTTACACAAAGAGGCATTAACCATTAGGCTGTGTTCCTGAGGATTTGACCTTGCTTCCCTGTGCTATCCTTTCATAAAACCAAGCATGAAATTATTATTTGCTTAAATCGTGCGTAACATCGTTTTAATAGATGGTTTTATTACACCATTTGATGTGAATATGGAAAAATGTAAAACATCTATGCATACAAAAGTTACAAATCAGGCCTTTCCTAATGCTACTAGAAATTCAGATATTTTGGAACTTGTACATAGTGATCTATGTGATTTCCACTCTACTCCTTTGGGAAATTAAAAAAAAAAAATACATGGTCACATTTAATTATGATTATACTCATTTTTGCTATGTGTATTTATATAATGCCAAAAATTTAGCATCAGAAAGGTTCAAAATATACAAAAAGAAGGTGGAATTGCAATTGGGCAGTTCGGTTAAATGTATTAGAACTGATCGGGGGAGGTGAATATATAGATTCGGTATACTTCCAATCAGTGGGTATCATTCATGAGACTACAACACCATACTCACCGAAACAAAATGAAATTGCATAACCTAAAAATCGAATTTTAAAAGAAATGGTAAACTCATTGCTTTCTAACTCGAGATTGAGTGAGGGATTTTGGGCAGAGGCCAGGTTAACAGCATGTTATTTGCTGAATATGGTTCCAAGTAAAAAGAACAAAAAGTCCCGTATGAACTTTGGTTTAACAAAAAGTCAAATTTAAGCTATTTTTGGGTTTAGGGTTGTCGGGCAGTTGTAAACTTACTGAGCCCAAAAGGACAACTTTGGGAGAATGTGGAATAGATTGTATCTTCATTGATATATTGAACATTCCAATGAATATAGGTTCTGTGTAATAGAATCTAATTATTCGGTTTCAATTTATTGAGTCATGAGATTTAATTTTTTATCAGAGCATTTTTCCTTGTTTCAAAGGCCTAAGAATCTACCTTTTGACATTAATGAAGTGAAAAATCGATAAAGCCAATATGGTGTTGTAGTACTAGAACACAAGAGATTCGGAGAAGAAAAAGTGGTTGAATTGCAAAATATTTCAATTCCGGCTTCCAATTATATTTGGTGGAAGGTTAAAGGGATGAACTTGGTATCAATACTCTTATTGCCATAGTATTTAGGATGACCCTAAGATATATTAAGAGGCCACGGAGTCTCAATATGTTATCTTTTGTAAGGAACCAACTGATGATGAAATATCATCAAATATTGAGAACAACACTTGCGTATTGACAAGTACAAAGCCCGATTGGTACAAAGTTCTAGAAAAAAACTTAGTGTTGACTATTTAGATACATATGCTTCGGTTGCACATATTTACACTATTAGATTGATAGTTAACTTGGAAAAATATTCACAACTTGATTATTTGTCAAATGGATGTTAAAACAAAAAATTTTAAATGGTGAACTTTATGAAGAAGTTTACGTGAAACAACCAGAATGTTTCGTTATGCCCGGTAAAGAGCATATGGTAAGTAAACCGGAAAAATGTTTTTATGGGTTGAAAAATACCCAAAGAATGGCATCAAAGGTTTGATGAGATGATTTTGTCCTCTGGTTTTAAGTTAAACCAATGTGAAAAATGTGTTTATAGTAGATCCAATGATGCTACTGGTGCATGAATGATCATTAGCTTATATGTAGGTAACATGTTGATTTTTGGTACTGACCAAGATCAAATATATGAAACTAAGGAATTGTTGTCAACTAAATTTTACATGAAAGACTTACGAGAGGATGATACGATTCTTGGATTAAATATTAAACGGGTAACCAAAGGCATAGTAATAACTCAAAGTTATTATGTTAGGAAAATTCTGTAAAAGCTCAATTTTGGTGATTGTTCTCCCATGAGCACTCTTATGGATTCAAATGCGAAATTAATTTCAAATATTGGCATTATTATTTATCAATTAGAATACTTTAAGGCTATTGGTAGCTTGATGTATGCGATGTCAAGTACCAGACCTGATACTGCTTTTGCATTAGGAAAGTTGAGCATGCACAATAGTAATTTTAGTGCTAAAAATTGATAAGCAATTAATAGAATGTTTAAGTATCTAAAGGGAACCATGGATTATGGCTTGAGTTACTTGGGAAGTCCTTCGGTTTTAGAAGGTCATTATGATGTAAGTTGGATAACCAACGCGAAGGACCATTCCTCGACTACTGGTTGGTTATTCTTGCTTAAAGGAGGTGCCATTTCTCTGGCTTCTAAGAAGCAATCTTGCATTACAAACTATACAAAAGAATATGGTTAGTTGTGTTAGCTTCTTCTGAAAAATAGTAGAGTGGATAAGGAATTTGGTTTATACGATTCCTTTGTGGTCAAAACCAATAACACCTAATTCTATCTTTGTGATAATGCTACAGCCTTAGATAAAGCATATAGTTAGGTATATAATAGAAAGTATAGACACTTAGGTGTTAGAGACTGTATGATTAGAGAATTAATCATGAATAGTGTGATTTTTGTTGCGTTGTGGAATCACAACAAAATGTAGCAGATCAGTTGACTAAGGGTTTGGCAAGAGACTTAGTGCACAAGTATGTTATTAGGATGGGATTATGTAACATCCACAAATTTAAGACCAAAATTTAATTTTTAATTTAATAATTATAAAACCAGTTGTCTGAAAACATCCATAGTATCAACTCATATTAAAACCAATATATCAATAGTCAAAACATGTAATGATAAAACTGAAAACCATAAGCACAAAGCTTTGTGAGTTCCCCCATCATACCATATACCATACAATAAACATACTGTCAGGAATATCTGGGTGGCTGACCTACCCTGTTGAGCATATCTGGGTGCTCAACCTACCCATGCCAGGCATACTAGGGTGCCCGAGCTACCCCTATCAGACATATCTATGTGCCTAACCTACCATCTGGTTTATCTCAACCGGTTACAGGGTCTATTTCACCCCTACCACTGCCACATAATATCATATCATATCATACTGTCAGGCATATCTGGGTGCCCGACCTACCCTACGGTTTATCTTAACCAGTTACGGGGTCTAATCCACCCCTCCTACCACTATCACATAATATCATATCATACTAGCACATAAAGCATAACAAATAGTAGCATACCAGACAATTATCACAAACAAAATTGTCTATACTATAATCAGCTATCGGTGGGCCAGCATTGGTGCCTTCAACCCACTTCTATCGGAAGGTAACTCACCTAGAATATCGGAAAGTAGCTGAAAATCCTCGGCTTCGACAATCAACCCAACTCAAGCTCCTATACATAAAATATTTCCTTAATTACCCTTTCATACTTATGACCACTTAAGGGTTAACTTTGGTCAAAGTCAAAGTCAGCATTCTTGTCAAAGTTAACATTTCGAGTTGACTTAACTTGGCGAGTTGGCCCTTAAACTCGCCGAGTTCCGTAAATCATAAAACCCTAAAATCGCGATCCAACTCATCGAGTTCTTCCCTATCAACAGAATCGAGACTTCTCAAATCAACCCGTCGAGTTCATCCTTGAACTCATCGAGTTCTTCCTTTTAGCATAATCAGCACTCTTCGACCCAAATCGTTGAGTTCTTTAGTCTGTTAAGCCTTCTTAATGTATTAAGCCATCATTCTTCAAATCAAAGTCCCATATTCCAGATCTGGGCAGAATACACATCTAGGAGGGTAAAGTTTTCGAATTTACCCATTAAGACCCATCCTAGATGAAATGAGCTCTAACCCTAACTCAAAATGGCTTAGATCCAACTCCAAAACTAAAACGACCCAAAATACGACCCAAAATTTTTTGTTTTAATATTACTAAAAATCAAATCATCGAGTATCATATAAAATAAAAACCATGGAATGAGTAACTCAAATGTGATAGTAACTGTGTCAAAACAAGACTGTATCAATCATAACAATATCCAAAACAAACTCCCAGGATAAAACTGAAGTTGTGGTGTGTGCGATGCCATCATCCCGAGCTCTTCCTTTTGCTTACGGAAGTACCTGAAACCAAAACTGAAAACTGTAAGCATGAAGCTTAATGAGCTCCCCAAAACTACCACATACCATACAATAACACATAAACAACTATTGGGCCTTGTCCACTGCATCAGACCGAAGTCCGGAAACTGCATCGGACCGAAGACCGAAACTAACCAGGACCTTGCCCTCTGCATCGGATCGAAGTTCGGAACTGACTGGGACCGTGTCCGCTGCATCGGACCGATGTCCGGAACTAACTGCATCAGACCAAAATCCGGAACTGACTGGGACTGTGTCCCCTGCATCGGACCGAAGTCCGGAAACTGACTGAACATAACATAGCATAGCATAAACATATCCACTATCATAAGCACATATACTACATACTGCATCGGACCGAAGTCTGGAACACATAACAAGAAGACATGCTTGAATCACAAAGACATCAAGCACACTGAACTACTGCATCGGACCAAAGTCCGGAACTACTGCTAACTAGACGGGCCGACATTGTGGCCATAGACCCGTTCCTACTGAAAGGAAAAATCACCTTGTAACGCTGGCTGCTGAGATGCTAACTCTAAAATTGGCTGACCGCTGCTCCGGAACTGACCGGCTACAAATCCCAAAAACACTAAATCAGGTACTGATAAATGCCCTCAGGGTAAAATGAATATTTTACCCCTGGTCAAAGTTAACTTTCAGTTGACCGGACTCGCCTCGCCGAGTCCCTACTTTACTAACTGTGACTTTAACTCACCGAGTCCCTTTCCCACTCACTGTTTCACCCTGAACTCACAAATCGAGGAAGGACGGGGGACTCGCAACTCGACTCTTCGATTCCGAAGAACAACTTGTCGAGTCCTAAGCATGCAGATTCCATACAGTCGATTCTAATCCATTTCAGAGCATCTAACTTGTAGATCTAAGCTCCTGGGACTATCTAAACACATAAAGTTGCTAACTCTTCATGTAACTAAGAAGAAATGAAGCTATTTCACTCAAACTCTACTATTATGGGGTCAATAAGCCAAAACAAAACCATGGCTGCCAAAAACGCAATCTCCTTGAGCTCCTGGAGCCCAAGAGGGGCTAGATCTGAAGTATAACTCGATCATAAGGCTTTATCATAGAGGATTTGGTGTTTTTGAGCTTAATACCAACAATTTGGGGACAAACTAGATCTATTAGATCAATAAGCAAGATGGAGACTTTATTACCAGAAAAGATGACCACAAATGAGTGTGTTCTGGATCTACTTCTTCTTCCTTGAACTCTTTAACCTTCTCCTTTTTCTACTTTCTCCAAAATACACCAAAAGTTCCTTCACAAGGCAACAATCACTCACACACTCTTTAAGGAGGCTAGGGTTTGGGTAAGAAATGTTCTGAGGGTGATGGAGGCAAGGTTGGGGCGCATAAATGTGTTGAAATAGGGTGCAAACCCTTAAAATTAGGGTTTCATCCAGATAGGCGGACTCGCCGAGTCCCAGCATATGGACTCGTCGAGTAGCCAACTCAAATTGCATGATCATCACGTCTCTACTAGATGATTCGGACTACAGACTCGTCGAGTACCCCTTAAGAAATGAAAATACTTATTTAAATTACATACCAGAAAATGGGGCATTACAACTCTCCCCCACTTATCTTAGACTTCGTCCTCGAAGTCTGCTACTGCTAAATCTAAAAATAACTCTGGATAATGCTCCCTCATATCCCCCTCGGTCTCCCACGTCCACTCTGAACCCTTTTGGTGCTGCCACTGAAAATTAGGGTTTCATTCTACCAGCCTACTCGTCAAGTTGAGGATTCTCAACTCGTCGAGTAGACTTCTTAACCCATGTCCTAATCCATCTCTACTTAATGAGTTTGGGTCCTCCAACTCATCGAGTTTTTATACAAAAATGAATAATTATTAATTAAATACATACCAGGAACCAGGCATTACAAATCTCCCCCACTTATATCAGTTTTTGTCCTTGAAGTCTGCTAGGACGAGAAATAGCTTTGTGTAGTGCTCCCTCATCTCATCCTCTGGCTCCCACATCTAGTCCGAGCCCTTACGATGCTACCACTACAGCTTCACCAACTCTACCCTCTTGTTCCTCATATGCTTCATCTTCCTATCAAGAATGGATACTGGTCTCTCGATGTAGTTCAGACTATCATCCACTTGAATATCCTACAGAGTCACAACTACGGAGTCATCCACTAAGCACTTCTGCAGCTGGGAGACATGAAAAGTGTTGTGGATCTGACTAAGCTCGGTTGGCAGATCTAGTCAATACGCAACCCGGCCCACCTGAGCCAAGACCCTGAATGTACCAATGTATCTGGGGACATACTTGCCCTACTTCCGGAACCGGATGACACCTTTCTAGGGTGACACTTTCAGGAGGACCATATATCATACCTAGAACTCTAGGTCTGATTGACGTCTGTTGGTGTATCTCTTCTGCTGACTCTGGGCCATTTGGAGTCTACTCCGGACCTGCTGGATCTACTCTGTCATCTTGAGTACCACTTCGGTACTCCCCATGACCCTCTGTCCAATCTCACCCAGCATATTGGGGTCCTACACTTCCTCCCATAAAGCATCTCGAAGGAGGGATGGTCGATGCTGGCGTGGTAGCTATTATTGTAGGAAAACTATGCCAAGGGAAGGTAGGTATCCTAACTACCACCGAAGTCTAGAACGCACGCTTGCGACATATCTTCCAAGGTCTAGAAGGTCCACTCGCTCTGACGATCAGTCTGTGGGTGGAAAGTCGTGCTAAAGTGCAGAAGAGTACCCAACTCGTCAAGAAATTTCTTCCAGAATCTGGAAGTGAATCGCACATCTCGGTCAGAAATCACGGAAACTGGCACCCTGTGTCGAGCTACTACTTCCTTGATGTAGATGTCAGCCAGCTTCTCGGCCGAAATGCTCTCCTAAATCGGAATGAAATTAGCACTATTTGTCAACCGATCCACAATGACCCAAATCGAATCCACTCCCCGTGTGGTCCTAGGAAGCTTCGTGATGAAATTCATAGTAATATCCTCCCATTTCCACACAAGGATATCCAACGGCTGCGTCTTGTCGTGAGGTCTCTGGTGTTCAACCTTGACTTTCCTGCACGTCAAGCACCTCTCGATGTACCAGGCTACATCACACTTCATGCAACACCACCAGCAATCAGGACGGACATCTCTATACATCTTCGCCGCCCTGGGGTGGATGGAAAATCTAGATTTGTGTGCCTCCTCCATCAGCATTTGGCGCACTCCGCCCGTGTACGGAACCTACACCCTACGATGGAGTGTCAACATCCCGCGACTATCATATTCGAAGGAGGAAATCTAACCCATAATACACTCACTCTTCCGGTGTTCCTCTTTCATAGCCTCCTATTGGCCCTCCCGAATCCTATCCAAAAGCAGAGTCACTAATATCATCCTCAGGCAGATGTTTCTGACCGGGGCCGCAAATACCTTACAACTAAGTGCATCAGCCACAACATTGGCCTTCCCCGGGTGGTAGAGGATCTCGCAATCATAATCCTTCACCACATCCAACCATCGCTACTGTCTAATATTCAGACTTGGCTAGTCCATCAAGTGCCTCAAACTCTTGTGATCTGTGTAAATGGTACAACAGACCCCATAGAGGTAGTGTCGCCAAATCTTGAGGGCAAAAACAACTGCCTCCAACTCCAGGTCGTGTGTTGGGTAATTCACCTCATGAGGCTTCAAATGCATCAAGGCATAGGCAATGACGTGCCGTCTCTGCATCAACATTGCACCCAAACCCAAGATGGACGCATCACAATACACTACAAAATCCTCAACGCCATCTGGCAGATGGAGACCTCTAGACCACCCAACTCATCACGGCCTCCACTTTGGTCGGGTCGACCATAATACCGTTTTAGTTGACAAATTGCCCCAGAAACTGCACCTCACACAACCAGAACTCGCACTTGGAGAATTTGGCGTACAAGTTCTCCCTCCTCAGGGTATCCAACACCTCTCGCAAGTGCTCCTCATGCTGCTCCTGCATCTTGGAATAAACCAAGATATCATCAATAAAAACTATCATATACCGATCCAACATCAATCTGCATACGCGGTTCATGAGATCCATGAACGCGACAGGAGCATTGGTAAACCCAAATGGCATCACCACAAACTCATAGTGGCCATAGCAAGTTTGAAACGCTGTCTTCTGCACATCCTCGTCTCTGACTCTCATATGATGGCAGCCTGATCACAAATCAGTCTTGTAAAACAAAGATTGTAACATCCCCCTCTGGCACGTATCACAATATTGTCCGCTTTGGGCCACTCGGCACGAGGACTTCCCCGGAGGTCACCCATCCTGGTACTACTCCCGCCTGAGCACACTTAACTGCAGAGTTCTTATGGGATCTGCTGCCCTTACGGCTTTAAAACGCGTTGTGATACGGGAAGGTATCCACACCCCCCATATAAGGAATGCTTAGTTCTCCTTCCCAGCCGATGTGAGATCAGATCTAACCCAATTTCACCCCCTATTATAGGGTTTGACGTCCCCATCGAACACATCGACCCGTGCCCTGGCTCTGATACCATTTGTAACATCCCCCTCTGGCATGTATCACAATATTGTCCGCTTTGGGCCACTCAGCACGAGGACTTCCTAGGGGGTCACCCATCCTGGTACTACTCCCGCCCGAGCACGCTTAACTGCAGAGTTCTTATGGGATCTGCTGCCCTCACGACTTTAAAACGCATTGTGATAGGGAAGGTATCCACACCCCTTATAAGGAATGCTTAGTTCTCCTTCTCAGCCGATGTGTGATCAAATGTAACCCACTTTCACCCCCCATTATAGGGTTTGACGTGTCCCCGTCGAACACATCGACCCGTGCCCTGGCTCTGATACCATTTGTAACATCCCCCTCTGGCACGTATCACGATATTGTCCGCTTTGGGCCACTCGGCACGAGGACTTCCTAGGGGGTCACCCATCCTGGTACTACTCCTGCCCGAGCACGCCTAACTGTAGAGTTCTTATGGGATCTGCCGCCCTCACGGCTTTAAAACGCATTGTGATAAGGAAGGTATCCACACCCCTTATAAGGAATGCTTAGTTCTACTTAAAACGGTTAGACTCAAATGAGAGTTGCGAAATAGGACTAGAACTAACCTTATGGAATTATTTAGTCCTCGTAATATGTAACTTAACATATTCGTTTACTAGTTAATTAAAGATAACTAGGACTCCTAAAAGCACAAAAGAAGCAGAATTCGAGCATTGAGTAACCAAAACCAAGCATATCCTAATCAAGCCATCATATTACTGACTAATCATTACTAGCATTCCGTTCAATAAGCACATACAACAGGCATATAAAGCATCTTCCTAGATCCTTAGCCCTAACCTAGCATGCAATTCTCATACACATACAGTAGAAGTATAAGGTATCCTTCCTAGATCCTTAGCCCTATTCTAGCATGCAATTATCATCATCATATCATATATTATAGAAAACATGTATGGTATCTTGGGAAGACTTACTTGAGCTCGGCCGATTGCACGCATAACGTTCCTTGTTCTTTCTCAAAACCCTTAATTTTATTTTTTAGAAAAATTATTTTCATTGTAAAAATTTCTCAAACCCTCGATTTAAGTCTAGATACCCCTGAAGGTGTGTCTGAATCCCTCAAACCAAGGCTCTGATACCAACTTGTAACATCATAAAATTTAAGACCAAAAATTTCATTTTTAATTTAATAATTATAAAACCAATTGTCTAAAAACATCTATAGTATCAACTCATATCAAAACCAATATATCAATCGTCAGAACGTGTCATGATAAAACAACATCAGAGTATAACTCACAAAGATCTTGTGTGTGGAACACGTAGTGTGATGCGTTGCGATTATGCCGGCTCCTTTTCTTTCGAAGAGAAAGTACCTGAAACCAAAACTGAAAACTATAAGCACAAAGCTTAGTGAGTTCCCCCATCATACCATATACCATAAAATAAACATACTGTCAGGCATATCTAGGTGCCCGACCTACCCTGCTAACTATACCTGGGTGCTCAACCTACCCATGTCAGGCATACCGGGGTGCCCGACCTATCCCTATCAGACATATCTAGGTGCCTAACCTACCATGCGGTTGATCTCAACCGGTTACGGGGTTTATTTCACCCTTACCACTACCACATAATATCAGATCATATCATACTGTCAGTAATATTTGGGTGCCCGACCTACCCTCCAGTTTATCTCAACTGGTTACAGGGTCTAATCCACCCCTCCTACCACTATCACATAATATCATAGCATACCAGCACATAAAGAATAACAGATAGTGGCATACCAGAAAATTATCACAAAGACAATCGTCTCTACTATAATAAACTATCGGTGGGCCGGTATTGGTGTCTTCGACCCACTTCTATTGGAAGGTAACTCACCTCAAATATCGGAATGTAGTTGAAAATCCTCGACTCCGACAATCAACCCAGCTCAAGCTCCTATACATAAAATATTTCCTTAATTACCCTTTTATACTTATGACCCCTTAAGGGTCAACTTTGGTCAAATTCAAAGTCAACATTCTTGTCAAAGTCAACATTCCGAGTTGACTCGATTCTCGCTGAGTTCTGTAAATCATAAAACACTGAAATCGTGATCTAACTCGTTGAGTTCTTCCCTATCAACAGAATTGGGACTTCTCAAATCAACTCGTCGAGTCCATCCTTGAACTCGTCGAGTTCTTCCTTTTAGCAGAATCGGGACACTTCGACCCAACTCGTCGAGTTCCTCTTTGAACTCATCGAGTTCTTCAGTTTGATAAGCCTTTGTAATGTATTACGCCCTCATTCTTCGAATCTAAGTCATATATTCCCAGATCTGGGCCAAATACACATCTAGGAGGGTAAAGTTTCCGACTTTACCCATTAAGACCCATCCTAGAAGAAATGATCTCTGACCCTAACTCAAAATGGCTTAGACCTAACTCCAAAAGCCATCAAAACTTCAAGATAATCCCTGGGGTCATAGATTTGGACTCTAGGGATGATTTGGTCACGTAAAGTTCCTATCTTTACTTGCATGCATTACCTACTTGGCTCAAAAGACCAAAAACATGGTATAAAAGTTGCATGGGGCTTCCATGGCTATAAAGTTGGCAACTTTATGCCATGAAGTCCCCTCAAGATCCTATATCTAAGGGGTTTGCCCACATAGGATGTCCAAATCCCAAAGACCAACATACATAGACCAAAACATGAAAAAAGCATCCTAAAACTATATATAAGCATGCTAGAGACAAGGTAGGAGCTTTATACCTCAGATGAACCAAAAATGAAGCCCAACTATCTACTCTCCTCCTATACGTCCTTGCTCCTTCTTCAAGTACCTTCTTCTTCAAAATCACCAAGAATGCACAAAAGTTGGCTCAAAACTCTCAAAAGTGAATTAGGGTTTTGAGGCTAGGGTTTGGGAAAATAGAGGCTGGAAATAAGGCCGAATTATGGGGGTTAAGGTGTTTAAATAGGGTGCAAAACCCTGAAAATTAGGGTTTCATTCTACCAGCCTACTCATCGAGTTTAGGCTTCTCAACTCATCGAGTAGACTTCTTAACCCGCGTCCCGTGCATCTCTACTCGACGAGTTTGGGGCCTCCAACTCGTCGAGTTTCTGTACAAAAATGAATAATTTTGAATTAAATACATACCAGGAACCAGACGTTATAGATTAAAGTACATCTAATTCAATAATGTTGAGACACCCAATTCCCTTTTAATATGATATTAGGATTTAAATTCATTGTGAAAATCTCACACATATAGATTGGAAAACAAAAGGTATTCATTCCAAGTTCATGTTCGGTTCAACAGTCGACCAGGTTAAAGTTTAAAACTTCTTAATAATTCCATTGAAAAAATGTATGTGTAGATACATGAAGTAAAGGAATTGCCTACATGATTGTGTAGTGTAGTCGCATTTCAGGATGTTGGGGACTTGGCCTTGATACAGTTATGTGAGGATTAGGACACATGACTTTATAATAATTTGAAGTTGTATTTTGCTAGAAAGCTCAATAAACTTGTATGCAATTTATTTTCAGGTATCCAGTTCAGTTGAAGGGTTCAATTCTTAGAACAACTTGATTCTAGAGTATTTGAAATGTAAGATAGTAATAATGGAGTTCAATCATTTCGACATTTTCGTTTATGTACTGGTTTGGTTCGTTTAGATTAATTTTATGTTGGTTCATGGGTTACACTAAAATAAGGGAGGATTGGTTGTGATTTTAGTGTCACCGGACATTTTGTATAATTGGAACTAATATGTGAGCTAAGTGGTTTATAATTTGTGCTCTATATTATATGTTTGGTGAGTGTAGAGTGTACACATATATATGATCGAAGTATAAGCTAGTACAACAAAATGGTGGGGATCAAGAGGGTCGCTGTAACGTCGTAAAAATTTAAAACAATTTTTCATTCTTCAAACAACATAAAACTCATTCAATATTCACAAATCTCATATTCAACAATTGCCATCATAATAAAACATATCCTAAGATTATAAGATAAAATCCTCTGCCAGTGTGTACGGATCTTGCCGGCGCCTTCCCACGGTCCTCGCTAGTACCTGAAACACATAACACGTAACATGTAACACGTAACACTGTAAGCATAAATGCTTAGTGAGTTCCCCAAAATACCACATACAACACATACGCCACTCCAGGCCATAACTCTATGGGACCTTCCGGTCCATGCGTCTCAGGGAACTTCTGTCACAACCCTGGTAGACCTTCCGGCTTTACCCGTAATGACCTTCCGGTCCTCATCATCTTGACCTTCCGGTCCATACACTGTTGAACTTCCGATCCATATCATAATGACCTTCCGGTCCATTCTATACTACTCATAACATAACATAGCACATACACATCATATAACAACATATAATGCATTCTACTCATAGCACATAAGACCTTTCGGTCACACGTAATTACCACTCTAGGTAAAGTATAGTGAGAAAACTCACCTCATCTGATGTCTAGTAACTCACGTGCTCAAAATCCCTGAATCTCGAAACAACGACCTAGCCCCGCCCAATCACATGATGTAATTGCTCAAATCATTAACGCCTCTCAAGGCTAGACTAAATCCCTTTCTACAATACCATAGAAGGGCAAAAAAAAGCCATTTTACCCCTCATTGACCCAAAAGTCCCAATGTTCACTAAAACCCTAAAAGTCAATGAAAGTCAACAGGGGGCAGTACGCGGCGCGTACCAGCTCTTGTACGCGGGGTGTACTCCGGCGATCCAGAATCGGGGAACTCGACCCCCTACGCGGCGCGTACTGGGATTACGCCCAATGTAAGTCCCAGATTCATCCTTTCTTCATTATTGGTCTGAATAGGGTAAGTCATGGGCTAAAATCACAGATCTAGGCTCTCTACTTCCTCCTAAGTCATAAAGTCGAAACCTTTAAGCCTTGCATGGCTATAAAGGTCACCTACCACTTAAAACATATAACATCTTTCCCCAATGAGCCCTAATCTCATGCATGACTTAATCTTAATGTCCAAGATTGGATTTTTATGAATCCACAACACATATTACACTGAAATAAGGCAGATCTAAACTTATGGAGGTCATTTGCAAATAAAGTCTCCATTTTGGGACCAAAAACCCTAGAAGTTGGTCCATCAAGCACAAAAAAAATGATAAGGAAAGCTTTAAGCTTTTTACCTCCTAGTGAAGCTCCACCCTCTGTAGAACTCAGATCCAAGCTTGTACTCCAACTTTTAGCCTCTACAAGAACTTCCTCTTCTTCTCCACTACCACACCAAGACACTTTTTAGCTAAAAAAAACACACACAAGCTTTGAATGATGGTATTTCTCTCTTAGGGCTTCTTTCTCTGTGAAATGGTGGCTGAGGTTAAGACCATATCATTCCTTTTATAGTCCTCAAGTCACATTAGGTTTTTTGTATATGGGCCGGCTACGCCCAGCGTAACCCTGGGTACGCCCAGCGTACCTAGGCGAGTCCGCGTTCAACTTAAGCGCATGAGTACGCGCAGCGTACTCTTCAGTACACCCAGCTTAGTCATTTGCCATAACTTTCTTTTAAGGGCTAAACTTTAAAACTTGGAAAAAAGAAGGGTTTAAGTGATGCACCTGAATTTCGGGATGTTATAGTCGTGCCCCCTTGTAGGGTCCTAGGGGCAACACCCCTAGTGAGGTCTAAGGGGTTGAACCTAGACGAAAGCTCTTGACTCTGTATTTAAATCTGTGATGTACTTATGTAATTCAGAAGACGAAAACCATAGTAGTCAAGTATAAATATGGCTCTTCTATTAATTCGTTTCATACCTTCTTAGCTCTTTTTTTCTCTAAACGATCTCATAATTCTCTAGCGATTTGACTTATGTTTCTGTGTGTATATTCGTGAGTATCCATTTGAATTATCCTAGGCTGAATTTCTTGTAACCCGGACATATGATAGAAATATTAGTTTGGAAAACGAACTCACGCGATCCACTGGGAATCCGGATTTCCACCATTACCATGCTAGACCATAACAACTTTGACTTTGTTTTGATTATTAATTGATGCTACCTTGCTTATTTTAAACTTAAACATATGATAAACTATGAGACGGTATGAGTTTCCGTTGTCTAAATCTTTGAAATTGATTTCATAAAAATTAAATATTAAAAAGAGTATTTTAAAAATTACCTTAGCGATGAGGTTTTCATTTTTCAAATGGAAAAATTACCAAAAACAAATAAATTGAAAAAAAAATACACACCCCCTTTCTTTAACAATACATCAAACTTTTCTTCGAGATTCTTTTAATGAGTTGCAAAAATATGGTTTCTCTGAAATTATCACAAAAAAAGAAAGAAACAAATTATACTAACGCAATCAAAAACGATGAAACATAGATATCTTAGATTGCTACCTCCTCGTCTATTAAAACCATATCCACGACGTTAAATTCAGGCGGCTTCATGTACACGTATTGCTTCCAAAACAAAGAAGAGCGATGATTATGAAGTTTTATCTAAATCAGAACTCATAAATTACCAGCTAGTAAAGTAAATAGATGAAAAAAATGAACAGGACGATACTTTAAAAATCTTATGATTATCAGAGTAAGCATTATCTCTTAAAAACATTCACAATTCCAATATACCTCATGTACACACACAAAAAGATTAGTTATAACATAGCTGGAATATCAAAAGTTGTCATTACACGCCTAATGATAAACCGTATCTAGAGGCAACCGAAGGGCCACCCACAATTAAACGTCACATAAAAAACAAAGACATCACATAGACGATTATTCCAAAATTAAGCTCAATTAGACGGTCCACATGAGGTAGAAGTCTTCTCTTTGCAACAACTCAACCAAAAGTTATCTTAAATTATATGTGAAATAAATACATTAGATAATATATCTTTTTTCAAACAATGTATTGCAATATATTCATTTATGAACGTGTGTATTGTAATGTATTATTTTGAAATAATGTATTATAATATTTTTAATATTTTAATATTAATGTCTAGTAATAATATTTATTAGAATATTTCGTATTAAAATAAGATTTATGTTTTAATAACAAAAAGTAATTAAATAAAAAGGATTTTATAGAACATTTTAAATATATATGGATACATTAATTAAGTTTATATAAAAATATTATCGTAAAAACTTAATCGTTGAAAGATGTTATTTACTTATAAGTTAAACCTCTCGTAATGATTATATAACAATATATTTGAATAACAGCAGATATCGAATATAGCATAACAAAACATATATCGACTATTGAAAATGTATGAAGACTCAAAACTGGTTGGGATAAAAATGTAGAGTTAAATAGGGTCACAAGGGACAATTTTAAAATTGAATGGGAGGTTACAAGGGTCCCTGTGAAACCAATCATGGTGTCCACAAATTTTAAATGGCCTTATTTCGGTTATTTTTAAATCCTTTTTGTCACGAGAATTACTATTCACTTCGTAGACCACCGACGCATTTAGTGAGTCACACTAGCTGAATAATATAAATAAGATATCTATTTTGAACGGTAGAAATATATTAAAAACTAGATATGAACTAGAAAAACGATATTATAAAAAATTATTATACATATTAAATGTCGTTTTGGCTAGTGAACAGTGAGCAGTTTTGAGCCGGCTCCAAAACCATGTCGTTTAGAGTCGGGTGGGGTTTCTTCTTTTGCCATTTATTTGTTCCACCACTACTGATCTCCAATGATTTTGTTC
Source organism: Lactuca sativa (assembly GCF_002870075.4). Classification (NCBI taxonomy): domain Eukaryota; kingdom Viridiplantae; phylum Streptophyta; class Magnoliopsida; order Asterales; family Asteraceae; genus Lactuca; species Lactuca sativa. The sequence goes on from NC_056627.2 coordinate 242,802,792, forward strand.
GAGATATGTAACACTTGCCCTTTGGAGATTTCCTCCTCGATTTTGTGTCTGCTCATTTTCTATTCGATTAGGTTTCCATCGATTTTGTTCGCTCCATATGGGTTTCTTCAGTTGAATTTCTTCGATTTAACGGGGCATCTCCTTTGAAACAGCATAAATTGTGGAACGAAACTTCTTCGATTTTGCATCTTCTTCGTTTGACTAGCTTTCAATCGGTTTCCTACACCCCAAATACCCAAATCAGCCACCACTTTTTCCACCCACCTCCACCTATTACGCATGCTGCTTTCTTTCGTTTCCCACTCCTCAATTGAGCTTTGTTCTGATGCTGATGGTTTCTTGACGACACATCACTCCTCGATTTTCTATCTTCTTCAAAAATCTTTTTTTTTGGGGATTCCCTGATATTATTACGACATGTTGACTTAAGGGATTGTGGTGCTTTCTATTCTTGTGACTGCCTGGTGGAGAAGAATAAGAAAACAAATCTATAACTATTAGGCGATGGTTGCGATTATTAGGTAAACGGAGGCCAAGCAGAAGAATCATTGGTTGAATGACAACTGCTTTTGATAAGTGATTTGTTCTTGATTTTCAGAACTGTACCTATTCCAAGAATATGTAAGTGAAATATTTCAACTATTCTTTTTTATTTCTTAAAATCCTTTGAATATTTCACTCCAACCGGTTGTTCTTATGCCCATGATATCCTTCAAAGTTTTTATACAGTAGTTCCATGGGGAAAACTTATTGCCCGATAATGATTATGTATATGAACTTGATGTCTACATGTATGAAATTGTAAGTCTCTCTCTGATAAAACACGAGAACAGTTCTTGATTATATGATTACTATGTGTGGTAGCAACTAAATTAACTGGTTGGTGTATGTTATAGATATTGTCTGAGGTTGGTCATTGAATTGTTGTAAGTTATGTGACTATGTTCTTAATTTATAAATCGAACTTTAGCTAATATTTGGTATATGAATTATGATAGGATGAGGTCTGAAATGGAATGAATTATTTATTTCGTTGATTCAAAATTATCGAAATTGTTTCATATACTGCCATTTTTAGATTAACGGAAGATGAACCAATTTTCAGGAGGTGATGCAATCAACGAATCTTATGCATCGATAGTGAATGAAATAGAGCCACTAAGAAGATTTATTTGTGAAATTCAAATAACAAACAAGTTGTTCAAGAGTTCTTCTTGTAAGTATTCATGTCAAATTTAATCCTTCATTGTGAAGTGTACGCTCAGTGAAGAGAAAGTGGCAATTGATACACTGAGTGAACATGGCAGCTGGCAACCTAATCGATAGGTACACAAATATCACCTTTGGTTTCATTAAAATAGAAGTTATACACAAGCCTAATTTTCTTAATCTTATTACTCAAAAATGTTGTCCAATGATGTCACATACACACATTTTGCTGAATACAAGGGTGGTCAAAATTGGATCACTCTAGAGAAGGATAAATTTAAGTTTCCTAGAGGTGGTACACAGTTCATCCATGGTGCAAACCAATAGTTGGATCAAATTTTCTTTTACCAAATTGACATTATTTGTAATGGAATTAGCATAATCAGTTAAAAGTGGAATGTTATGTATGACACATTACTTATACCAATAGGATTGCATGACATAAAATAATTTGTAAGAATTTTTTTTCAACTAGAATCATGTAAAGGTTCAATACTGTTGTTAAATGTGACTTGAGCATTTGGAGCACTCTCATGGAGCATCTGGGTTCAATGAAGCAACTTAGAGAAACTTGCAGCATTTGGAGCAACTTGGAGCATTTAGAGTAGAATGGAGCAACATGTTGCATAATTCATATACATGTGCCATTCATGAAGAAGTTGCGCCAAGTGGAAAGTGTTGTACCATTCATGAAGAAGTTCTACCACTCATGATAAATGTTATGCCAAGTGGGAGATCTTGCACCTAACTGGTAGATGTTGTGTCAAGTGAAGAAGTTGCGCCAACCTGGGAAAAGTTGCACCACATTGGAAGCATGTTGCGCCACTTTGGAGGGAGTTGCATCGTCCTTGTATGATATGGGTCATCTTTGTGCAAGATGTGCCATTTTGGTTTCCTGATGAGCCAATTGTGCTACGAAGTCATGTATGACGCTTAGAAGTTGGTGATGCTCAAGGAATACACCATGTTGTAACGTCCCAAAAATTACATAGACATTTTTAATTTTTAAAATAAAATAACCAATTAAACCTTTGCTTCAAAAACCTTTATATGGTTTTCCATACAACTGTTGGGGCTAGAACCTGGTCTTCCATACAACTGCCAGGGGCTAGATCCTAGTTTTTCATATAAGTGTCAGGGGCAAAATCTTGGTCTTTCATATAATTGCTAAGGGTCATATCTTGGTCTTCCATACAATTTCTGTTGGATTAGGTGTTTAATCTCATAACTATTTTGGTATGTACTTGACCCGATTGTGAGCATGGTCCTATTTGGTTGCCTTCACCATAGCAACTGAAAGGATGAACTAAGGAGAAAGAGGATTAATTATGATTTATTAATATATTATATGAATAATATATTAAAAGAGAAATCATATTTTTTGAATAATATTAGTCAAGAATTAATAAGAATTAATTTTGTGGCTAAAGAGATTAATTAAATAAAGGGGACTAATATTGCAATTATATGATAGTTGCAATTGGGCTATGGATTCCTAATGGAAAGGGCATCGGACGAAATCTATGGGAAGCCCGTATGATTTTCATCCAAGGGCTTTCTAGGGAACTCCATGGGTTGCTTAAGGCCTAAGCAGAGAATTAGGGTTTCACCTGAAACCCTAGTAGCCCACACAAGTATATAAAGACCCCTAAGACTCCCAAAAACGTGGCTAAGTAATATCTAAGGATTCTTGGACGTTTTTTGTGTTCCTCCTCCTTCTCCTAAGTCATTTTGTTGCTCATGGTGTTTGTGACTCCATTAGAGGTGCAACATTTGAGGCACTAGACTTTCAAAAGTCAAGATCAAGAGGAATTGAGATTGTTATTGCTACATAATAATCAAGGTAAGATCCAAACCCTTTTATTATACTAATATTGATTAATATATGCTAGATCTATGGTTTAAGAGCTTTGGATGATTATTGCATGTTCATTAGACAATCTAGATCCAAAGCTTTAGGGTTTGCATGTACACCATAGGATTGATGTAGTAATCAAAACCCATCAGTGGTATCGGAGTTAGGTTGTTTGTTTGATGTATTTGATGCTATACATAATCGTTCAAGCTGAAAATCGCGAAAAACTGCATTATGGAGCCTGAACTCGCCGAGTTCATTGGGAACTCGACGAGTCCATCCCTGACTCGATGAGTTTGTAGGTTTGATTGCTGATTTTGCGAGATTTTAACCTGTTTTGGCTATGGATAATTACCATAAATGTTGTTTATTGATAAAATCCGATTTTTATTAATTCGGAGTGATTATCCTTACCAAAATAGAAGATTATTGTCAAATTAATTAGATAATCATTGCCTTATGTGATAAACTTGATTTATTTGAATTATTTGATGGATTATCTTGCAAGAAATTGAATTAGGTCTTATTTAGATAATCACCCAATTATTTGATTAATTGAATTATTTGTAATTTGATCTAGATAGTTTTGAAAAGTTTCAAAAACTTGTCCTCAAGTTTTGGAATTTAAATTTTTGATTAAAAGTTTAATTTTTAAAATTTTAAATTCCAAAACCCTAGTCGTTTGAAAAGTTCAAATTACACCTTATGGTTTTATTATGTTAATTAAATATATAATTAAAAGAGAGTTAATAAATCCATAATGATATGATTTGTATTTAGTTAAATTAAAAGTATAATTTTCTTAAATTAGACCACATAATATTTTAAAAGTGTAAAATACACCCTTAAACTATATAATATTAAAAGTCTAATATGTTATATATGTATAAGTAAAGAGTCAGTATTACCGTTAGTAGGCCTCATTTACGAAGTTGGTTTATAAGGGGTGTTTAAGGAAGCGGCCTGTAAAATGACCGCCATTGGGTATCCATTCTTACCTATCGCACTCCTAACTAGTGGAGGGTCGTTAGCCGAACGGGTAGGATAGGACGCAACCTTCCATTATAAGTATAATGAAGTACGAAGTAACTAAACACTTTTATAAATTCCCAAATCTTAGTTACTTTAGGAAAAATATGGAGTTGGTGCTATTCCATGAAATTACACTTTGTACCCTTGCTAAGACATTAGCGGAGCGTGTGTGGTTAACCGGCACACTAATTGGGCTCTAAGCAAAGGTGGCAAAGGGTGACTCGATGTTTGTCATAGATCGATGGAGCGTGTGTGGTTAACCGGCACGTCGATTAAGTGACTGTAACATTAGGGGCACCATGTATATTTGCATGGTTATCCACAACTTGTTTGTGCTCCTCGGCATCCCAGTCACAAATGAAGGGCACACTCGAGATTTAAATATGCCATTGAAAAGTTCAATGAATCTCAAAAAGATCTAGGAGTTTCAGTTCATTTAAAACCTAAATTTCCTTTTCGTTTTTCATGGTGGAAATTGGTAAATCGTCATTTACCTACCTTCAAATGTTCTGCAATTTGGATTACAACATCCCTCTTCCAAATTGTAGAATATTGTGTTGGGTCCTAGCCTTAATATCTCATTTAAGTGTTTTATTAAGGACTCAATCAACTAACTTGAATTTTATCCCGTTTTGTAGATGTCAAAGTCTGACAACTATGGTCTTCCTGAATCTGTTGGAAAAAGTTTTCCACTTGAAGATGATGTTCCATGATTGGACTGTGTAAATGGAAATCATTCTTCACTTCCTCCACCTCCTCCAATAATTCTCCCTGACCTACGTGTTCAAAGACTTGAAAAGTTCAAGGTCACTCAAGCCCTGTTGGCGAAAAGACACGATGATGGAAAGTCGGTATGCGCTTATGTCTTGGATATGAAGTTGCATATTGATAGATTGGGAATGTTGGGCGTCGATATCTCGGAGAAGTTGGGTGTTGACTTGTTTCTTTACTCACTTCCCGATTCATATGGTAAGTTCGTTAGAGAGTACTATATGATGGAACACGACGTGACCCTCATTGATTTGACTTATTTGCTTTTTGCTGCTGAATCAGCAATGATTTGGCGCACTGGTCGAACAAGTTGGTATCAGAGCCTTGGTTTCAGTGAATTGGAGGAACATTCGTGTGACTCCAGTCTCAAATCGAGGAGAGTTTTCAAAAGAGTATTTAAAATGGTTTTCAAAATGAGTAAGGGAGGATGCGGAGGTATGATCAGCCGGAGCCAGTAAGTAACCCCAAAATACCATGCATGTTATTTGTTTTTGAGCTTTGATAGAACAGCATGCTAGAGTTAGGCTAGGGATCTTCAGGAATTCATGATAATGTTGCCTGATTTGTGATGCCTGTAGCCTAGGGTTCCTTATGGGAGATTCTCAGTGTTCCTCTAGTGGTGAGGGTTGAGCGTTGTTATGCATGTTTCTCTAGTGTGTTGTGGTAGTACTTCATACAAATATGGGTAGGTGTGGAAGGTAGTATGGGCCCGTACTACTGAAAGCACAGGACCCATACGCGGATCAGGGAAACCATGATCTCTAGGGTTGGGCCCGTACTACTGAAAGCACAAGACCGTTGATGTTAGAGTGGGGGACCTGAGCAGCCACAGTTTGCTGCAGGATCAGTGCAGGCTCCAGCACCGGCCACTTTGAGGATCACAGGTGGAGGTCAGGGTGGAGCGGAGCCCCCAAGGGTCCTGTGCTTTCAGTAGTATGGGCCCAACCCTAGAGATCATGGTTTCCCTGATACGCGTATGGGTCCTGTGCTTTCAGTAGTACGGGCCCATACTACCTTCCACACCTACCCATATTTGTATGAAGTACTACCACAACACCCTAGAGAAACATGCATAACAACGCTCGACCCTCACCACTAGAGGAACACTGAGAATCTCCCATAAGGAACCCTAGGCTACAGGCATCACAAATCAGGCAACATTATCATGAATTCCTGAAGATCCCTAGCCTAACTCTAGCATGTTGTTCTATCAAAGCGTAAAAACAAATAACATGCATGGTATTTTGGAGTTACTTACTGTGCTTTCAGTAGTACGGGCCCAACCCTAGAGATCATGGTTTCCCTGATACGCGTATGGGTCCTGTGCTTTCAGTAGTACGGGCCCATACTACCTTCCACACCTACCCATATTTGTATGAAGTACTACCACAACACCCTAGAGAAACATGCATAACAACGCTCGACCCTCACCACTAGAGGAACACTGAGAATCTCCCATAAGGAACCCTAGGCTACATGCATCACAAATCAGGCAACATTATCATGAATTCCTGAAGATCCATAGCCTAACTCTAGCATGTTGTTCTATCAAAGCGTAAAAACAAATAACATGCATGGGGGGTTTTCATCTAATTTTACAAGTTCAGAAAAAATTAAATTAAAATAACATACTAATTACTAAAGTAAACAACTAGAAAAATGATTTAAAACCAAGAATAAAAGATACTCTCGTGTAGCTTCGAATCCTTCCTCTTTCCTATGATTGCTTTCAAGTCAATAGATAAATTCCATTAGTTACCAAATAAAAGTTACTACTCATAATGGTCAGACTAACTAGCATAAGTCAATTTAACAACTTTAACCCAAATGATCATGCAAGTTAAGAACACTAAATTGATTTTAAAGGTAATTTGAACTCTGAATGATAGAATCTATAGACTATTATTCTTTGGTCACGTCTAGTAATCGAGCAAATATTATGATCAAATACTTCCCTCTAACATAGTTAAGTAACTAACTTATCACCTATACTAGGATATGGTCAATATCTAGCTCTAGCAATTTAATGGTCATAAACAACTAGGTAAACCAAGTTCATGCAACTAACTACAGTTTAACTACACAAAACATGAGGCAATGCAATAAAGATAGAAACTTTAACAAGTTAGGTTTAGATTTATCAAACAATATTTAAAACAAAAACCAACTTCATCAATCCATAAAACAAGAAATCAACACATAATATGCAGGAGTTCATCTAATCTAAATGAAAGCAAGGGTTTTTAGCCCATAACCACAACTGATGAACACATAAACAAAAGTTAAACTAAGAAAAACATCATTAAACTAAGCAAACCGAATGGGTAAATGGGAATCCTTTCTCCAATCAACTTCCTAGCTTCAAAATCGACCCCAAAGGGTTCTTAGAAGGGTTTTTGTCGCAATACTTCTCCAGAAAGTCACCTCCAAGTCCCCCAACTCGTGATAATTTTCAGATATATATACTTGCTTAAAATCTAGCCACCATGTCGTGGTAATGGCACCACATCGTGGTCATCGTGTTTATCCTGTATTCTCCAAGCCAGCGTTAAGAATCACGAAGATTCCATTCACCACGTCGTGGTGGTTAGAAATCCGAATTTTCTCAAAATACAAATGTCGTCCGAAATTGTGTCTAGTTTTCAGATCATTTTGAATCACGTCAATCGGAGTTACGAGTCATGAGATATGGTCAAAATATTGACGAGTGGTCAAGCTGTCCAACAACATTCTTCTTGTGTCTTCTTCTTGTCTAAGCTCGCATTTTCCCGCTTTCAGCTTCAATATTGCTTCCGAGCATGCCTTTTGCGCTACATAACATATATTAAACATAATAAGAATCTTTTTTCTATAATAAACATAAATATAGCATAAAAGAATATGATAATGCATGAAATATATAGGTAGATATACACATATCAAAATACCCCACACTTAACCTTTGCTTTCCCCCAAGCAAACTGATTTTAACTTACCAATATCACAAAAAAATCCATTTAAAAACCATGTATTTTCCTAAGACCTCAATGCATTTATTTGTATCTATAATTCCTAAAAACTTCCCAATCGTAAATACTCACAATCCTTATGAACATTCACTGCTTCGTTTATACGACACTTACTTTTGCAACCCTCTGAATCCATCCTCAGAAATCTTTCTTAACCTCAAGGTATTTTTGGTTAAGCTTCCCAAGCATACATATGATCTAGAAAGAAATATTACACTTTTAATACCACAACGGAGCTCTTCGAATTCATCTCTTCTTTGATATTTGCTCTTTGATTTCTTCACATTCAATACTTTTTTGTTTGATTTTTGGTATCTTCAATTTTTGATTCTTCAGAATTTTTGATCTTTTGATCTTCATACTTTGATATCTCCAAAATTCTTACAACTTTTTTTTTGTAACTTCTCTCTCTCTCTCTCTCTCTCTCTCTCTCTCTCTCTCTCTTTTATAGCTCACTTTTTTTTTCTGCTCAATTCCTACATGCTTAAGCAATGTAGCTTAACTTCAACCTTTATTGGTTAGAGATATTAGTCTAAGCGCAATGACTACATAAGCTTTACTGGATAGATTTCAGGTACACTTTGCAAAACTTTTTACATCGTATAGACTACCAGATTATCTTTCATATCTCATGACTTTTCACTAGAAATTGAGAAGCTACAAATACACTATAACATATATTGGCTCAGGTAAACATTTGGGCTCTCATCGGATCATCCCACACAATAATAGCATTTAATTTGTTAATTATCACTAGATTTAATTTTAGATTATTATTTCAAATATTTCTAATAATTTTTTAAATCCTCGTCATTTTTTAATTTTTTTAATCAGAATGCCTATTTTCCTAAATTCAATCCCTACCCCACACTTAAATGATGCAATGTCCCCATTGCATACTAAAACAATTAAAGAGCATAAACATTAAAAAAGGAAGAGTTTGAATACACTCCCCTTAGGTAGTAGTGGCTAGATAGCTCTTCGGTGTGCCCGACTCTGGACGATATAATTTCCAGGGCACGAGAGCGAGAGGTTGATATGGAGCACATTGGGAAAAGGAAGGCAGAGCCTAGACAGGCTATTGCTGTTTCAGCAAAGAAACCCAAGGGATTTGACCCGAGGTCGAAGGGCCAGCAGGGCCGGAGCCACTGTGGAAAATGCGGCAAACCACATGAGGGAGCTTGTAGATCAGGGGGCTCAGGTTACTATAAGTGCAGCAAGATGGGACACTTTAACAGAGAGTGTACTGCCCTTACTCCCACCCTTTAGACATCAGACCTGATTTGCTTTCATTGCAATCAGCGGGGCCACAAGAAGGCCCGTTGCCCGAGTCTAGCCTACGGAGCACCAGTGGTGGTGCCAACTCCAACAACCCTGCAGATAACAGATGGCCGTTAGGGCAAGACAGATGCTCCAGTCATGAGGAGCCGAGCTTTTCAGTTAACCGTCGAAGAGGCGCGCGGCCGCACCAGATGTGATTACGGGTATGTTTCTTTCCTTTAACTTTTATTTTATATCAATTTCGATACTTATATTTGATGTGTATTGTTCTAGGATTGTTCCATGTGAACGATATTTCTGTTTTGGTATTGTTCGAATCGGGGGCCACCCGATCTTTCGTATTTCTTGGGCTCAGCAAGAGGTTTGCCGGATCTCTGAGTGTGCTAGACTACCAGTTAGAGGTTGAGATTGCAGACGAGCGGTCCATTCGAGCATCGAGGGTCCATCGGGATTGTGTTTTTAGGATGTGCGGCGAGTGTTATGCTATCGACTTGGTTCCCATCCCTCTGTGTAGGAATAAGGTCATAGTTGGGATGGATTGGTTGAGCCCAAATGGGGCAATGATTGATTGCGAGCACCATCTAGTAAGTGTGCGGACCCAAAGTGGGGGAGAATTGGTGGTATAGGGAGAGGGGGATCCGCGCAGCCTCGTTTAATGTTCAGCTGCTAGGGCTAGACGTTATCTTCATCAGGGTTGCTTTGGGTTTGTTGCTTAATTATGGATACTCGAGAGTTGGATAGAGCGATAGTTATTCGAGAGTACCCAGACGTGTTTCCAGAGGATTTACAATGAGTGCATTCAGAGAGGAAGGTGGAGTTCCGGATCGATTTGGTTTCTGGTGCATCCCCTATAGCTAAGGCACCATATCGATTAGCCCCACCAGAGATGTAGGAGTTGTGTACGCAGCTGTAGGAGCTGCTAGACAAGGTTTTTATCAGGCCGACTAGTTCACCTTGGGGTGCACCGATCCTATTTGTAAAGAAGAAGGATGGGTCGCACCGAATGTGTATTGACTATCGGGAGTTAAACAAGCTAACGGTGAAGAACCGTTTTCCACTCCCGTAGATCGACAATTTGTTTGACCAGCTTCACGGGGTGTCTTGGTTTTCCAAGATTGATCTGTGCTCGGGATACCACCAGATGAGGGTTAGGGAGGATGATGTGTATAAGACGACCTTTCAGACTCGATATGGCCATTACGAGTTCATGGTGATGCCTTTTGGGGTCACCAATGCCCTAGCCACATTCATGGACCTCATGAACCGTATCTGCAGATCGATGTTGGATCAGTTGGTGATGGTATTTATTAATGATATCCTGGTCTATTCCAAGTCCTAGGAGCAACATGATGAGCATCTGCGAGAGGTGTTGGATACCCTTAGGAGGGAGAGCTTGTACACAAAGTTCTCCAAGTGTGAGTTTTGGTTACGCGAGGTGCAGTTTCTGGGGCAGCTTGTCAAACAGGACGATATTCTGGTCGATCTGGCCAAAGTGGAGTCCATGATGAGATGGGAGGTCCCGAAGTTTCCATCTGAGATTCAGAGCTTCATTGGTCTAGCTGGATATTATCGGAGATTTATCTAGGATTTCTCCAAGATAGTAGTACTCATGACCCGATTGAAGAAGAAGACTTCCGTTTTCTGCTGGAGGCCTGAGCCGCAGGCAGCATTTGAGACTTTGAGGCAAAACTTATGCGAGGCGCCGATTTTGACTCTAATTGAGGGTGTCGAGGATTTCATACTTTATTGTGACTCGTCTATTTTAGGATTGGGCGCGGTCGTAATGCAGAGGGGGCATGTCATCGTGTACGCCTTGAGGTAGTTGAAGACTCACGATGCAAATTACTCAACGCTTGATTAGAGTTGGGGGAAGTGGTTTTAGCCCTCAAGATTTGGCGACACTACCTTTATGGGGTGCGTTGTAGTATTTACACGGATCACAAGAGTTTGAGGTACCTGATGGATCAGCCAAATCTGAATATGAGGCAGCGTCGATGGTTAGATGTGGTGAAGGACTGTGATTGCGAGATCCTTTACCACCCATGGAAGGCCAATGTTCTGGTCGATGCTCTTAGCTGTAAGGAAGTCACGGATCTGATTAGGGATATCTGTCTGAGGATGGCAGTGGTGACTCCGCTTCTGGAGCAGATTCGGGAGGCTCAGCTGGAGGCTATTAAGGAGGAGCATCGGAAGTTATTGACACACCATCATAGAGTGTGGGTTCCATACTCAGATTATGATAGTCGCAAGTTATTGACACTCCATCGTAGAGTGTGGGTTCCATACTCAGGCGGCGTGTGCCAAATCCTGATGGAGTAGGCACACAAATCCAGATTTTCCATCCATCTTGGGGCGACAAAGATGTATAGAGATCTTCGTCCTAATTACTGGTGGCCATGCATGAAGCGGGATGTAGCCTGGTACGTCGAAAGGTGCTTGACATGCAGGAAGGTGAAGGTCGAGTACCAGAGACCTCATAGCAAGATGCAGCCATTGGATATTCATGTATGGAAGTTGGAGGAGGTTACCACGAATTTCATCACTAAGTTTCCATGGACAGCGCGAGGAGTTGATATGGGTCATCGTGGATCGGTTGACCAAGAGCGCCCACTTTATTCCGATCCAGGAGAGCATTTCTGCCGAGAAATTGGCAGATGTAACATCCCGAAATATCAAGAGTAGAATTGAAGGGCTAAAAGAGTAAGTTGTGAAAGAGTGACTCGGTGAGTCCATGGATGGACTCGGCAAGTAGAGTCGCGACTGGGTCGCGTGTTAAGTAGCCGACTCGGCGAGTCCGTAAGGAGGACTCGGCGAGTAGGTGCTGAGTGGAGAAAACCCTAATTCTCGGGGTTGAGCCCTATATAAAGAACATTATGTTTTCCTCCCAGCCTCTTTATCACCCCTTGAGCCCCAGAAAACCCTAAATCACAGAGAAGCACCATTGTTGAGTGGATTGGAGCTTGGATAAGTAATTGTTGAAGGAATTTTGGGAGATTGAAGGCTTGGAGCAAGGGGCTTTGCTTGGACTTGAATTACATTGCAGTTGGGGCATCTCTTAGAGGTAATATCTCATCCTTGGACTGTTGTTATGTTGTTTCTTCATTTTGGGGTTGTGGGAACTTGTCTATGGATGTAATTGGAAGTCTAGAGGTTAGATCTGAGGTTGCTACCTCAGATCTGGAATGGAGAACGATCAGAGAGCATGAAAGTCCCTGTGTTGGAGTCCTTTGTGGAGCCATCATGTCCCCAAACCCTAGCCCAATGTGCAAATGGCCTAGATCTCTTTTGATTCACGTAAAGTTTGCCACTTTACGTGATGGATGAGTGGTAGGAGGCTAGATCTATGTTTTGGAGCAATTGCATGGCCTGGAATGCTTCTGAATGGATTCAGACCGGTGGTACTCGGCGAGTCACATGGGTGTACTCGACGAGTTGCTTGAAGATGAGCTGGGACTCGGCGAGTTGGAAAAACAACTCGGCGAGTTGGATGAAGATGGCCTGGAACTCGGCGAGTTGTATGAACAACTCGGCGAGTAGGTTGATGATAGCCTTAGACTCGGCGAGTCTGTTCTTGGACTCGGCGAGTCTTGTCGAAGGGTCCCGATATTCCCTGGATTGAGTCGAGAATCGGTGAGTTGAGGGATGACTCGGTGAGTTGCGTGCGAGTGGACTCAGAGTTGTTGGATTCGGCGAGTCTCGGGATGACTCGGCGAGTTAGGTCGCGGATTGAGTGAAGTTCTGATTATGGGAACTCGACGAGTCATAGGGTTGACTCGGCGAGTAGGGTCAGTCAAGGGTTGACTTTGACTGAGGACTTTGATTTTGACCAAGGGTTGGCCGTTGACTTTTAGGGTTTGCTCAGCGATGTGGCCTTTGGGCCAAGAGAGGGGTAAAATAGTCTTTTACCCTTAAGAGGGTGCCATGAGAGGATTGATTCTAGTCTCGGGAGTTATATTCATGAGAGTATTTGCCTTACGTGTTAGGCGGTGGCGAGTTCGAGATTTAAGTGTGGGGATATCTGCTTTCTGCTTGCCAGGTGAGTCTTCTCACTATACTTTACCTTGAGTAGGTAACTAGAGTTATGTGACAGAGTATTTGTATGCTATGTATGATATGTGTTGTACTGCATTATTTCTATGTGATTTATGTTGTGCATGTTACAGAGTTGGAACCGGAGGGTTCCTAGAGTTAGAACCGGAAGGTTCACAGAGTTTGGGTGCACGGACCCATAGAGTTATAGCCTTGAGTGGCTAATATATGCTATGTGTGTGGTATTTTGGGGAACTCACTAAGCTTCGTTCTTACAGTGTTTTGTGTTATGTTGTTTTCAGGTTTCTTTCTGTATCACGGGACGGCACCGGCTTGATTGTACACACCAGAGAAAGAAGTCATGTTTTGGAGGATCCTGGTTTTCTATGGACGTGAAAATGGAGTTATGTTTTGTAATCCGATTATGAATGAGATTTTAAATAAGTGTTTCTAAGAATAAAATGATTATTTTAAATGAAAAAATGTTTTGAAATTTATGGTGTTACAAGTTGGTATCAGAGCCAGGGCACGGGTCGATGTGTTCGACGGTGACGTCGAACCCTATAATGGGGGGTGAAAGTGGGTTAGATCTGATCCCACATCGGCTGGGAAGGTGAACTAAGCATTCCTTATAAGGGGTGTGGATACCTTCCCTATCACAACGCGTTTTAAAGCCGTGAGGGCAGCAGATCCCATAAGAACTCTGCAGTTAAGCGTGCTCGGGCGGGAGTAGTACCAGGATGGGTGACCCCCTGGGAAGTCCTCGTGCCGAATGGCCCAAAGCGGACAATATTGTGATACGTGCCAGAGGGGGATGTTACAAATGGTATCAGAGCCTTGGTTTGAGGAATTCGGATGCGCCTTCGGGTAAATCTGGACTCAAACTGAGGAAGTAAGAAATGTTTTTAAAGAAATAATTTTCTAAAAGTGAATAAGAGTTCAAAGAGAAAGCAAGAAAGAGAAGTGTGTACAATCAGCCAGAGCCCGAACGGTGATTTCCCAAAATACCCTTACCTTTGTGTTATGAGATATTTATGATGCACTTTATGAGATATTATGGCATGCTAGAGATAGGCTAGGTATTTCTTATCTTAGGACTAGGGTGGCCTGATTTGTGATGCCTTAGCCTAGGACTCGTTGTTATATGTGTCATGCTTTTGAGTATGCGATGAGTGAGAGTATCCAGTTAGAACCCATGAGGGGTAGAGTTACAGAGTTCGGTGGTACTTTCGAGGATGAGCCGAGAAAGTGGAGTTATCACAGAGAGGGAGTCCTATGTATTCTTCGATGCTCGAATGCTGCTTGCTTTGTGCTTTGTGGAACTCTCGATGATGGGAGTCAGCTACCAAGTGAATATGACGATATTCAGGAGGTAGATGGCTGGCATCATTAGGAGCTCTTCAGCAGCTGATAGCAAAGAAGTGGGAGGACAACGGAAGAGCCTAGGGAGTAACCCTAGCCAGATGAGTACGCTGGTAGAGTAGAGAATTTCGCTGGGGAGCGAGCACGCGCGATGGGATTGGTGAAAGAGCAGGTCGAGCAGCTAGTTAGGAGCTCTGGGATGGTCCGTGTGGAAAGTATGGGTAGATGTGGCAAGTAGTATGGGCCCGTACTACTGAAAGCAGAGGACCCATAGTTGATACAGGGAGTATTCTGAAGGTTCTAAGGAGCAGATTGAGGAGTGATGTTATGGTTCGAGTACCATACGTCGGAGCGGATTGAGGAGTGATGTTATGGTTCGAGTACCATACATCAGAGCGGATTGAGGAGTGATGTTATGGTTCGAGTACCATACATCAGAGCGGATTAAGGAGTGATGTTATGGTTCGAGTAC
This sequence comes from Lactuca sativa, assembly GCF_002870075.4. Taxonomy (NCBI): domain Eukaryota; kingdom Viridiplantae; phylum Streptophyta; class Magnoliopsida; order Asterales; family Asteraceae; genus Lactuca; species Lactuca sativa. The sequence goes on from NC_056627.2 coordinate 242,817,811, forward strand.
CATACATCGGAGCAGATTGAGGAGTGATGTTATGGTTCGAGTACCATACATCAGAGCGGATTGAGGAGTGATGTTATGGTTCGAGTACCATACATCAGAGCGGATTGAGGAGTGATGTTATGGTTCGAGTACCATACATCGGAGCGGATTGAGGAGTGATGTTATGGTTCGAGTACCATACATCGGAGTGGATTGAGGAGTGATGTTATGGTTCGAGTACCATACATCGGAGCAGATGGAGGAGTGCTGTTATGGTCCGGGTACCATACATCAGAGCGGATTGGGGAGTGATGTTATGGTTAGGGTACCATACACCGGGGCATATTGAGAAGAGATGTCATGGAATGAGTACCATGATTCGTAGTGAATGATGTTTGTGGTTCTCCGGTTATCCGGTCATGAGTAAGTTCGAAGAGGCGTCCCTTGAGAGGGAGATCGAGAGCCCCTCAGAGTATTTTAGTAAGGAGTCAGTGAGAAGGGAGAATTTCGATCTGAGTTGAGCGATCAGTCGATAAAGGAGATGTCACCTTCTATGATCTGGGAGGTACTGATTATGTTCGTGTGAAAAATATGAGAAGCATGATGTTTTAGTTTTGGGTTTGGGGGTAAACCCTGCAGGTCGTTATTGATGATGACTTCCCACCAGAGTATCAGGTAGCATGTGTGCCGCGAGGCAGTGATTTATCATGAGCATATAGTCAGTTGGGACTGAGATAGTCGAGGACCACACTACACCTATTTGAGTATAGTAGGATGTATTGTAGTGGTATCAGTGGGGAGTTCAGTCGAGTTTAGCAGTGCAGAGAGTTTTCTATCTATGTTGGGTGTTGAATATGGGAGTGGGTCCCTGTTCTTGGGATGATCCCGGTGTTGGAGCATTGGTTGATGAGTTAAGGTGAGGGGTACGATGATTTTGTGGTTCAGTCTATGAGCCAGGGATGTTATTGAGCAATTGAGTTATTTGGTACTAGATTGGTACGAGATTTGGAACGACTAGAGGCAGTCGTGACGAGAAGTTCTTGAGGAGTTCATCAGAGGTTCAGAGTATATGAGGTCGATTGATTTCCTTAAGGGGGGATTATCGGGCGTTGTGTAGCACTTTCCGGGGGCAGGTGCGATTTTGCTGGTGAAATAGTTATGGGTTGGTTGTGTACTATTTGGTGATGGTTCGAACCCTAAGTGGGGGAGAACGGGGTGCCGTATGTAAGAAAGCAGAGATTTGTCAAGAGCAGTTATAAGTGGAGTATAGAGATCTACGGTAAGAAATCATGAGACCAAAGATGTCGGTGATCGAGGAAAGGGGTCAGAGTGAATTAATGCAGGAAGTACTTGTTTGAGAAGGATGAATGTCTCCACGACAGGTGTTTATTGGTCAGGAATCTGGTATTGGTCAGTGTTGGGGCAAGTAGATAGAGAATGATTGGGCAGCCAACTCCCAGGTCGGTATGCGTATCCTTGTTTGGATTTTGAGTGGCGGGAAAAAGGGTTTCGGAGGATTATCAGCGTATTTCGTAGCATTAGCGTTTTCTCGTATTCCAATTGAGAAATTGGATGCACCAAAGATGCAATGTGGGAAAAATGTAGATCTATTTATGGGGTTCAGAGGAAATGTATTATTGTGTCTATATGATGCTTGGGGTAGGAGATCAGTGATTGCGGCAGGATCTTGTAATGTTCTGTGGGGTATTCTGAGGTATCCGGGTATGATATCCTTATTTCGGAGTTACTCGTGAATCTTGAGTGGAGATGACTTGTGGTATATCAGGTATCTATGGATCTAGTGGGAGCCCTTCGAGTATGGGCATCCAGGGAGATTATTTGAGAGAGTGGATCTTCGCAAGGGTGGGCATCTGTTATGTCGATTGCCTCCAGAGTCTGTGATGCATATTCGAGTCGAGTATGGGTAGCCACCTATGATAGCCTGCGGAGCACGAGCTAATGGAGTCAGAGGGTGTTGTGATACTGCGGGGAGCCGTGGTACTCACTAGTCAGAGGGTGTTGTGATACTGCGGGGAGCCGTAGTACTCACTAGTCAGAGGGTGTTGTGATACTGTGGGGAGCCGTAGTACTCACTAGTCAGAGGGTGTTGTGATATTGCGGGGAGCCTTAGTACTCGCTAGTCAGAGGGTGTTGTGATACTGCGGGGAGCCGTGGTACTCACTAGTCAGAGGGTGTTGTGATACTGCGGGGAGCCGTAGTACTCGCTAGTCAGAGGGTGTTGTGATACTGCGGGGAACCGTAGTACTCACTAGTTGGCAAGAGAATGTGATGATGGAATGTTTTCCGAACAGTGTATTATGTGGAAGAGTTTCGGGCTTGAGTAGCCCTATTATGGAGTTTTTGGAGCCTGGATGTCGAACCGGGGGCGAGACTGGGGTCTCCGTCTCTATCGGGAAATGTGGTGAGATGCGCCAGGGATATGCGCATCAGCAACTAGAGATCAGAGTTGAGACGATCCTCGGTTGGATTGTATTTTTCTCGCATGAGGAAAAGAGGATTTCGTGACTTGCGTGTCACTGGGCCGGGATAGTGGTCACGGGAAGGAAGTTAGTGGAATATCTGGATCATGATATGGGTGACCTTTGGAGGCTCAGCTGTGGAGTCAAAAGCTGACCTGGTGCTCAGTCTCGAAGAGGGATATGAGAAATGAGCTAGAGCTTATCATGATGATGTCTGAGGACACTTCAGAGAGAGCGAACGATTCAGACGCTCGAAGACATGCTTCGGGCATGTGTATTAGATTTCGGAGGGAGTTGCGGCACGTATTTATCCTTGGTTGAGTTATCCTATATCAACAGCCATCATTAGTGCATTGGTATGCCACCCTTTGAGCTGTTCTATGGGAGGAGGTGTCGGACCCTCATTTGTTGGGAGAAAGTGTTGGTTCACGGAAGTGAAAATAGTAGTGAGAATGGATGATTTGGAGTATAGTGATTGAACACTATGTCTGTGATAGTGGTATAGAATGACATCATGATGGGATGTCCGCTGAGGACGCGGAAGGGATTCCGCGGGTGTAGAGCCAAGAGTCTCAGGATGGATGCAGGGATGGAGTCTGGGACTCCCAGCTTGATTCTGAACAAGGGTTGTGTGCATTGTGGTGGTTCCTCATGGGGATGTTAGAGATGTCGTCAGTGTGACGGGTTTTTCTTAACCCAAGAGTGCGAAGGTTGGTGCAGCATGTGTGTGTGTGATTGCAAGAAGAGGACTCGTGGGAGTTGCTCTGGGATTTTAGAGTGGGTCTTTCTGTCAGCATGGAATGGATAGAGTGGGATTCGGATCGGGGATCCGGTGGTTCGTGATTATATCTAGCTCGTAGGGGGTCGAGCGATTGTTGAGATTTGGAGCAGTGATGCATCTCGGGTAATTCTCGATTGTTGAGTGTGATTATCAGAGGGTACAGCCGGTGCCCGGTTCGAGACGGTGGTCAGGACACCGTAAGGAAAGGGGAGGTGTGTTCGAGTTTCGATGGGTATGCCTTGTGAGACCTGGTTTGATTAAGGCCAGGTGGCACGTTGTGGGAGTATTTCTGGAGTTGAGTTGCTATAGGCTTCGAGGACGAAGCCTAATTTAAGTGGGGGAGAATTATAACATCTTGAAATATCAAGAGTAGAGTTGAAGGGCTAAAAGAGTAAGTTGTGAAAGAGTGACTCGGCGAGTCCATGGATGGACTCGGCGAGTAGAGTCGCGACTGGGTCGCGTGTTAAGTAGCCGACTCGGCGAGTCCGTAAGGAGGACTCGGCGAGTAGGTGCTGAGTGGAGAAAACCCTAATTCTCGGGGTTGAGCCCTATATAAAGAACATTATGTTTTCCTCCCAACCTCTTTATCACCCCTTGAGCCCCAAAAAACCCTAAATCGCGGAGAAGCACCATTGTTGAGTGGATTGGAGCTTGGAGAAGTAATTGTTGAAGGAATTTTGGGAGATTGAAGGCTTGGAGCAAGGGGCTTTTCTTGGACTTGAATTACATTGCAGTTGGGGCATCTCTTGGAGGTAATATCTCGTCCTTGGACTGTTGTTATGTTGTTTCTTCATTTTGGGGTTGTGGGAACTTGTCTATGGGTGTAATTGGAAGTCTAGAGGTTAGATCTGAGGTTGCTACCTCAGATCTGGAATGGAGAACGATCAGAGAGCATGAAAGTCCCTGTGTTGGAGTGCTTTGTGGAGCCATCATGTCCCCAAACCCTAGCCCAATGTGCAAATGGCCTATATCTCTTCGGATTCACGTAAAGTTTTCCACTTTACGTGATGGATGAGTGGTAGGAGGCTAGATCTATGTTTTGGAGCAATTGCATGGCCTGGAATGCTTCTGAATGGATTCAGACCGGTGGTACTCGGCGAGTCACATGGGTGTACTCGACGAGTTGCTTGAAGATGAGCTGGGACTCGACGAGTTGGAAGAACAACTCGGCGAGTTGGATGAAGATGGCCTGGAACTCGGCGAGTTGTATGAACAACTCGGCGAGTAGGTTGATGATAGCCTTAGACTCGGCGAGTCTGTTCTTGGACTCGGCGAGTCTTGTCGAAGGGTCCTGATATTCCCTGGATTGAGTCGAGAATCGGTGAGTCGAGGGATGACTCGGTGAGTTGTGTGCGAGTGGACTCAGAGTTGTTGGACTCGGCGAGTCTCGGGATGACTCGGCGAGTTAGGTCGCGGATTGAGTGAAGTTCTGATTATGGGAACTCGACGAGTCATAGGGTTGACTCGGCGAGTAGGGTCAGTCAAGGGTTGACTTTGACTGAGGACTTTGATTTTGACCAAGGGTTGGCCGTTGACTTTTGGGGTTTGGTCAGCGATGTGGCCTTTGGGCCAAGAGAGGGGTAAAATAGTCTTTTACCCTTAAGAGGGTGCCATGAGAGGATTGATTCTAGTCTCGGGAGTTATATTCATGAGAGTATTTGCCTTACGTGTTAGGCGGTGGCGAGTTCGAGATTTAAGTTTGGGGATATCTGCTTTCTGCTTGCCAGGTGAGTCTTCTCACTATACTTTACCTTGAGTAGGTAACCAGAGTTATGTGACAGAGTATTTGTATGCTATGTATGATATGTGTTGTACTGCATTATTTCTATGTGATTTATGCTGTGCATGTTACAGAGTTGGAACCGGAGGGTTCCTAGAGTTAGAACCGGAAGGTTCATAGAGTTAGAACCGGAAGGTTCACAGAGTTTGGGTGCACGGACCCATAGAGTTATAGCCTCGAGTGGCTAATATATGTTATGTGTGTGGTATTTTGGGGAACTCACTAAGCTTCGTGCTTACAGTGTTTTGTGTTATGTTGTTTTCAGGTTTCTTTCAGTATCACGGGACGGCACCGGCTTGATTGTACACACCAGAGAAAGAAGTCATGTTTTGGAGGATCCTGGTTTTCTATGCAAGTGAAAATGGAGTTATGTTTTGTAATCCGATTATGAATGAGATTCTAAATAAGTGTTTCTAAGAATAAAATGATTATTTTAAATGAAAAATTGTTTTGAAATTTACGGTGTTACAGCAGATATCTATATCAGGGAGGTCGTGGCTCAGCACGGGGTGCCGGTTTCGGTGATTTCTGACAGAGATGTGTCGTTCACTTCCAAATTCTGGAAGAAATTTCATGATGAGCCGGGTACTCGTCTACACTTCAGAATAGCCTTCCACTCGCAGATAGATGGTCAGAGTGAGCGGACCATCTAGACATGGGAGGATATGCTTGTGGGTGTGCGTTCTAGATTTCAGTGGTAGATGGGATACATATCTCCTGTTGGTTGAGTTCTATTATAACAATAGCTACTACGTCAGCAGCAACCGGCCTCCCTTTGAGATTCTTTATGGGTGGAAGTGCAAAACCCCGATATGTTGGGATGAGGTCTGTCTGCAGGTCATGGGGAGTACCGAAGTGGTGCTCAAGATGACTGAGATGATCCAGCAGGTCCGGAGTAGACTCCAGACGGCTCAGAGTTGGCAGAAGATCTATGCCGACAGAAACCGATTAGAGTTAGAGTTTTAGGTCTTGGATATGGTTCTCTTGAAGGTGTGACCTTGGAAAGGTGTTATTCGCTTCAGGAAGCGGGGCAAGTTGGGCCCCATGTATATTGGACCCTTCAGGATTATAGCCTGGGTGGGCAAAGTATCGTACCGACTAGACCTTCCGGAGGAGCTCAGACATATCCGCAACACTTTCCATGTCTTGCAGTTGCGGAAGTGCCTGGTTGATGATTCCACGGTGATTCCTTTGGAGGAAATTCAGGTGGATGACTGCCAGAACTGTTGGATTAGGTGTCGAAGCCCATAACTATAATTGGTATGTACTTGAATTGATAGCAGCACAGTCCTTTTCGGTTGCCCTCGAACCTAGCAACCAGATAAGGAAATTATGAAAAGAGAGATATTAATTTATTATAAGATTAATAAATGAATATAAATGATTTATTAATATGTTAAAAGATTTATATATTGATTAGAAATCATAATGTTTAATTAGTAGTTAGCCAGAAATTGATTAGAATTAATTTTGGGGTTAACTGTATTAGTTATAAGGTGCAGGGACTAGTTTGCAATTATCTAATAGTCGAGTGGAAGGCTCCAAAACCCCCTTGGAAGAGGGTGGACGAAATCTATAGGGGAAACCCTAATGATTTCGTCCATGGGGGCTTGGATTAGGCCCTTGGGTTTGCTTAGGCCCTAAGCAAGGAGCATTAGGGTTTTTCCTAAACCCTAGATCCCTCAGCTATATAAGGAGCCTCCTGGCTCACATTTTGGCCACTCCTTCTTTTGAAGAAACCCAAGGCTGAGAATTGCATACTCCCTCCCTATCTCTCCTTCTAGTTTCCTTCTTGCTACTTCTTGGGTGTGATTCCATTAGATGCATTACATTTGTGGTGCTAAGCTTCCAAGGAGATCAAGATCAAGTTCAAGAGGATTATCAAATTGTTTGCAATAACAATTGAAAGGTATCTAATTCCTAAACCCTAGTTTGTTATTTTCGAAAATAGCCTCTCTCCTCTAGGGTTCTTGTTTTGCAATTCAAAGTTATATGTTCAATAGTTAAAACACAGATCCAAAGTAGGTTTCATTTGAACTTAGGAATTGTTTTTCTAGTTTATTTGTTTTACCTAAAACCCATCAGTGGTATCAGAGCCATTGTTGTTTTAAATTGAATTGCTATAATAGTTGAATTGCAATTTAGGGTTTATAGCTATTAAACCCTAAAAGGCCAAATTTTCGATTTATAGGGTTTTTGGTTCAAAGAGTTTTCGAAAAACCCTAGCCTCCATGAACCCTAATCGAAATTAGGGTTAGGGTTTTGGAAACCCTAGCCTCCTCCCTTGATTTTCGAAATATGCTATAAATATTAGGGTTTCTTTGTTTTGGATAATAGTTTCCTTATTGGATAATTGAGAAAAATAAGGAAATTATCCTATCCCCATATTTTCGAAATCTAGAAGGGATATGGATTAGGATTAAATTAATTGTTTGATTTAATTAGATAAGCGTTACAAGATTTAATAAATTAATTAAAAGTTAATTAATAGATAAATATTAAATCTAGTCATTTGGTTTATTTTAAATTTAAAATTAATGGCTTAATTTTCAAAATTTATATATAAACCCTAAAGTTTTAAAAAGTTTACAACACACCTTATATATATATATATATATATATATATATATATATATATATATATATATATATATATATATATATATTATAATTAAAAGTTAAATATTATATATGTATAAGAATATGGTCAATCAAATCGCTAGTATACCTCATTCACGAAGCTAGTCTATAAGGGGGGGGTATAAGGAATCTGTCTATAAAATGGTAGTTGAATGGGTATCCACTCTCACCCACCGCTTCCTTGATTAGTGGAGGGTCGTTAGCAGAACGGATTTGATAGGACAACTACATCTCATTAAAAGTATAATGTTATTAAAGAAAGTACTAGAACATTTTTACAAAAATCCCAACTCTAGTTACTTTAGGAAAAATGTGAAAAGTATTCTAATCCATGAAATTGCACATTATGTTTTATTGGTCGTTGGTGGAGCATGTGTACCGGCACACTAATAGGCACTAATAAAGAGTAGTAATGGGTATCTTATAATTATCATTTTGATGGAGTGTGTGTGGTTTACCGGCACATCAATAGTTAATGATAAAGACAATAAGGTTACCAAGCACATTTGCATGGTTATTCACATATAGTTTGTGATCCTCGGTATCCCAGTCACAAATAGTAGAACATAGTCTGAGATTAAAACATGCCATTGAATAGTTTTGATGTATCTCAAAGAATTAGGAATTTCACTTCATTTATTTTGTCTAATGGTGGAATTGGTGAATCGTCATACACCTACCTTTATGGGATTTAAACTTGGATCTCGACATCCCATTTCCAAGTTGTAAATCGTCATATTTGGATCATAACCTTGATATGATATCTTTGGGTTATTATATTGAGGTATCTTGAAATCTAACTAACACTATCTTTCTTTTCAGATGTCTACTCTTGGAAACACTCTTGCTTCATCCTCCAGCCACAACTTCTCTTTACTCAACATTTGCTCCAAAGTCGTTATGGATGGCTCTAACTATAACGATTGGATGCGTAACATCAAGATGGCGCTTATGATGATGCACTATGATGATGCTACTAAAGTGGCATGCCTCATGGTCGCAACCATGTCCCCATAACTGCAGAGGTACTATGAGGACTACTATCCTTTTGAGATGAACAAGGAACTTATGGAAAAGTACCATAAGTGAGCTCGTCAAGAAAAGTTTGAAGTAGTCAAGTCACTCATGGCTGGCAAGATGAAAAAAGGGGAGTCGGTTGTATCTCATGTGCAAAGAATGCAACACTACATAGAGCGTTTGGTCAAGCTCAACATTCACTTTGATGAGGAATTGGCCATTGACATGGTCTTGAACTCATTGCCTGATTGTTATGGTCAGTTTATCTTAACTTACCATTTGAACAACAGTGAGCAGACATTGGCCCAATTGTGCAACATGTTGCAGACTGCTGAAGCAGGGATAAAGGGTAAAAGTATAGCCTCCACTCCTGCAAGTGCTCCTGTTCTAGCTATTGGACAATGAAGGGGGAAAAATAGGAAAGGTCCTCCTAAGCAAAACTGGAAGGCTAAGGTCCAAGTCGGGTCATCTAGCAGTGGCCCTAAAGCTAAGCCCAATGCTTCCATTTCCCATGTCTCTGATCCAAAGGAAGTTGTTTGCTTTTATTGCAATTAAAAGGGGCATTGGAAGAGAACCTGCCCACAATATCTGTTGGATATCAAAGATGGCAAAGTAAAGCCGTCTTCAGCAGGTATTTACACTATTTCTTCTAATAACTCATTATCTTCTCGGTCATGGGTCCTTGATACAGGATGTGGTTTTCACATCTGTTCCGATTTGCAGGGGCTAAAGGAAAGTGAGGATATAGAGCAAGGAAGGATAAACTTGATCATGGGAAACAAGAAGTCTTCACCAGTGACCAAGATCGGAGTTTATCAAGTTTATCTTAATAATGATGTTAGATTAGATTTATTGAATTGTTGCTATTCGTCTGAGATGACGAGAAACATTATTTCATTTCATGCATTGTTCAGACAAGGTTTTAAGTATTCTTTTAATGATTTGAATGGTTCGATTTCTGTTTATAAGAATGGTGTTTTCGTGTTTGAAGCTTTACCTTGTGATGGTGTGTATGTAAAAGTGACTTGTGTTGATAGTTTAGGAAATAGTGTGTTTAATATTGACTTGTATAATAGTGTAGACAAGGCATGCTTGTGGCATTGTCGTCTTGGAAGAAACGCATAGTCCAACTCCAAAAGGATGGAGTGTTGGAATCATTTGACCTAAAATCAGATGGTCTATATGAATCTTGTCTTTTGGGAAAGATGACAAAATCACCATTCACAGGGTCTTGTAAAAGAGGTGAAGGTTTGTTGGACCTCATACATACAGATGTTTGTGGACCCTTCAGATCAACCACAAGAGATGCTAATATATTTTATGTGACTTTCACTAATGATTATAGTAGATACGGTTATGTATACATAATCAAACATAAGTCAAAAACCTTTGAAAAGTTCAAAGAGTTTAAACATGAGGTCGAAAATCAATTAGGCAGGAAAATTAAGACACTTAGGCGGAGAGTATCTTAGCATTGAGTTCAACGACTATCTAACGGAATGTGGGATAGTCTCACAATTAACTCCTCATAGGACACCATAGTTAAATGGTGTGGCCGAGAGGCGTAATCGAACTTTATTAGACATGGTTCGTTCTATGATGAGTCATGCTCCACTTCCAATTCATTTATGGGGCTATGCCTTAGAAACAACCGCCCACATCCTAAATCTTGTCCCAACAAAGAAGGTTGCCAAAACACCTCACGAAATTTGGACAGGGAAAGTTCCCTCGTTAGCACATATTAAGGTCTGGGGTTGTGAAGATTTCGTAAGACGAGAGACTCACGACAAGCTAGCAGCAAGAAGTGAGAAATGTGCTTTCATTGGTTACCCAAAACAGTCTTTTGGATATTTGTTCTACAGACCTAGTGAGAACGTGGTGTTTGTAGCTCGAAGAGGAGTCTTTCTAGAAAGAGAGCTCATATTCAAAGAGGACAGTGGGAGTACCATTGACCTTGAAGAGATTCAAGAGTCAACTAATGAAGGAACCTTAGATGAAACTAGCACTCAACAAGAGGAAATAGTTCCTGTTGAACCAGTTGATAAATCATTTCCTCTTCGAAGATCCACTAGGGTGAGTGTGCCACCTGAGTTGTATGGTTTTCATATTACTTCAAACGGTGACACATTCATCAGTGATAGGACACTGGTGAATTTAGATGAACCAGTCTCTTATAAGGAAGCAATTGCAGGCCCAGAGGCTTCCAAGTGGAAAAAGGCAATGGACAGCGAGATAAAGTCCATGTATGACAACCAAGTTTGGAATTTGGTTGATAATGCACCAGGTCGTAAGGCAGATGGTTGCAAATGAATCTTCAAGAAGAAGACAGACATGGATGGGAATGTACACACATTCAAGGCTAGACTGGTTGCAAAAGGTTCCACACAAACCCCAGGGGTCGACTATGATGAAACTTTCTCGCCAGTAGCCAAGATTAAATCTATCAAGATATTGCTCGCCATAGCTGCCTTTCATGACTATGAAATCTGGCAGATGGATGTCAAGACTGCTTTCCTTAACGGGAAGTTGGCTGAGGATGTTTACATGAATCATCCAGAGGGTTTTGTCGATTCAAAGTTTCCCAATAGAGTGTGTAAGCTTGAGAAATCCATTTATGGATTGAAACAAGCATCTCGCAGCTGGAATCTTTGCTTCCATGAGAAAGTCAAAGAGTTTGGTTTCTCTAGAAGTGAAGATGAGTTTTGTGTGTATATCAAGGCTAGTGGGAGTATAGTAACTTTTCTGGTGTTATATGTCGATGACATATTACTCATTGGTAACGACATTCCAACCTTGAACGAAGTTAAGTCTTGGCTTGGAAAGTGTTTTGCCATGAAAGACCTAGGAGAAGCCGCCTATAATCTTGGGATTAGGATATTGAGAGATAGAAAGAAGAGACTAATTGGACTTAGTCAGAGCACATACTTGGATAAGGTGCTAAAGAGGTTTAGTATGGAAAATTCAAAGAAGGGAGAGCTACCTATCCAGAGCAACACAAAATTAAGTAAGACTCAATGCCCTAGTACTGATGAGGAAATAGCTGACATGAGTCGTGTACCTTATGCTTCCGCTGTCGGATCGATCATGTACGCTATGACATGTACTCGCCCTGATGTGACCATTGCTTTGAGCATGGTCAGTCGATATCAGGGAAATCCATGCAGAGCTCATTGGATAGCAGTAAAGAATATACTCAAGTATTTGTGAAGAACGAAGGAATGGGTCCTTGTACTTGGTGGCAATGATACTTTGAGAGTAGATGGTTACAATGATGCCAGCTTTCAAACAGATAGAGATAACTTCCGTTCTCAATCTAGCTGGGTATTTCTACTGAATAGAGGAACGGTTACTTGGAAAAGTTCCATGCAAGATATGGTGGCTGATTCTACTTGTGAATTAGAGTACATAGCAGTGAGAGAAGCATCTAAAGAAGCAGCGTGGTTGAGGAACTTCACTGGGGATGTCAGAGTTGTTCCAACCATCCAGGAGCCTATGGAACTATTCTGCGATAATGAGGGAGCGGTTGCCTTAACTAAGGAACCCAGAGACCATGGTAAGACCAGGCATATTGACAGAAAGTACCATTTCAACAGACATAGAGTAGAAGAACGCCATCTTTTGGTAAAGAGGGTGTCATCTGAAGATAACCCAGCAGACCCCCTCACAAAGGGTCTGAGTAGGGCTAAGCATATTTAGCATGCTCGAAGCATAGGGCTGAAAGATGATATTAGTTTTAGTGGTTAGATTAGTCTAGTTTAGAAACTTGTTACAAAATAAATGTAATTGACTTTTGGTGATTAAATAATAAAGTATTATTCATGAGTTTACTACCTTTTGTCAGTTGTTTATTATTGTGTTTCATATTTTGCATGTTTTACATCCCGAATAATATGATTGTTCAAACTCCACAGTCGCTCGTACTTTTGGAATTAAGTAGTGAATTAAGATTGTCATGAATTGGATTGTAGATTGTCTAAGGATAGACATAGCAATAGAATTGTTGCAATGTTCATGAGTACTCAGAGAGTGAGATTTGAAACCTACGCTCAGATTACTACTTCATGGAATTCATCACGAGTAATACTGAGACGATAATATCTATGATCTTGAAACAAAGATATATGAGTTGTAATTTGCAAGTCGGCTATGAATTGGTGATACGAAAACGCATCAGTAACTTGGTGTGATAAAACGTATTGTCATGTATGGTTTGATGAGTAAAAGATACAAGCATATGAGTCAATGTTTATTTGTTCCTTTTGCCCTAATGGGAAAAGTCATATATGTGGGCTCCTTGATGATTTGGTGTTGACTTTTGTGTTGGGCCCAGCTAGGACTAAATTGATGTGTTCGATTAGAAGTCCTATATCATCACAAAATCAGAAATCGGGAAACATAGATTCTAGACAAAGATATTGATTGTATTCCATGTCTTATGTATAGGGATATCTACTAGAACGAAGGGTCATGTGATCACTTATCTTAGGACACGTAACTGACTGGGTCAAAGTTCGGCAGCAGTTTTTGGAAGCTACAATTTGCTGGTCAAATTTAGAAGTCATACTAGCAATTATAGTTACAGACTTATCCAAGTGGGAGACTGTTGGATTAGGTGTCTAAGCCTATAACTATAATTGGTATGTACTTGAATTGATAGCAACACAGTCCTTTTGGGTTGCCCTCAAACCTAGCAACCGGACAAGGAAATTATGAAAGGAGAGATATTAAATTATTATAAGATTAATAAATGAATATAAATGATTTATTAATATGTTAAAAGATTAATATATTGATTAGAAATCATAATGTTTAATTAGTAGTTAGCCAGAAATTAGTTAGAATTAATTTTGGGGTTAACTGTATTAGTTATAAGGTGCAGGGACTAGTTTGGAATTATCTAATAGTTGAGTGGAAGGCTCCAGAACCCCCTTGGAAGAGGGTGGACGAAATCTATAGAGGAAACCCTAATGATTTCGTCCATGGGGGCTTGGATAAGGCCCTTGGGTTTGCTTAGGCCCTAAGCAAGGAGCATTAGGGTTTTTCCTAAACCCTAGATCCCTCAGCTATTTAAGGAGCCTCCTGGCTCACATTTTGGCCACTCCTTCTTTTGAAGAAACCCTAGGCCGAGAATTGCATACTCCCTCCCTCTCTCCCTTTCTAGTTTCCTTCTTGCTAGTTCTTGGGTGTGATTCCATTAGAGGCATTACATTTGTGATGCTAAGCTTCCAAGAAGATCAAGATCAAGTTCAAGAGGATTATCAATTGTTTGCTATAACAATTGAAAGGTATGTAATTCCTAAACCCTAGTTTGTTATTTTCAAAAATAGCCTCTCTCCTCTAGGGTTATTGTTTTGCAATTCAAAGTTATATGTTCAATAGTTAAAACATAGATCCAAAGTAGGTTGCATGTGAACTTAGGAATTATTTTTCTAGTTTATTTGTTTTACCTAAAACCCATCAAGAACTACATAGAGAATCCAATAGAAATTCTTGACAGGAAGATGAAGGATCTGAGGAATAAGAGGGTCGAGCTGGTGAAGGTGTAGTGGCAGCACCGTAAGGGCTCAAAATAGACGTGGGAGCCAGAAAACGAGATGAGGGAGCATTACCTGGAGCTATTCCTAGGAGTAGCAGCATACTTCGAAGACGAAGTCTATTTCAAGTGGGGGACATTTGTGATGCCAAGTTGCCAGGTACTTCCTTTTGTTTCTTAATTTAGTAATAATATTATATTTTGGGAAGAGGGTCGCATGTTGGGCGTACATAGCATACGCACGGTGTACAAAGGTGATGCCCAAAGCCGGGGAAGCCCCTACGTAAGCTGGCCAGATGCAAACCCTAAATTTTAGGGTTTGCAACTTATATAAACACCTTAAGTTCGTCTCAACCTTCAATCCCTCAGCCTTCACTGTCCCTAAAGTGCTAATCGAACCCTAAGCCTCTTGCATGCATCTTGAGCTAATCTTGGGCATTTTTGGTGATATTTGGTGATTTTTGAAGAAGAAGGAGTTTGAAGAAGGAGTAAAAACATGAAGAGGACTTGTAGATCTAGAAGTTTGGCATCATTTTTGACTCATTTGAGGTATAAAGCTTTAACCTTGACCATTTCATGCTTAGATCTAGTTTTGGGGTGTTTTATGTTGCATTTTGGCTCCATAGTTAGGGTTTATTGAGTTTTCGAAGTTCCAGTCCATATCAGTTGTCCTTTTAGGCTCATGGAAGTGTTTGGAGCCATAAAAACCAGTCCTTGATGGTTTATCCTCAACCATGAAAGTTTTATATGGCCACAAAAGTGTGTTTATGGACTTAAATCATGTCATAATCCCCATCCATGCATGCAACATCATAAAGTTTATAACTTTATGGCATTGGACGTCTTTTAGGGCCTGGATCTATGTTCTAGACATGATGGCTTAACTGATTTAGTCACAATGAAGTTTCTAAGGTGGTTGGCCAGTACACTGGGCATACCCATGATACGTTGCACGTATTGGATAAACTTCTCGTAACTGGTAAAGGCCAGCGTAAGTTGGGCGTACGTGCCAAGTATGACGCGTGTATGCATACAGTGAGTCAAATGTGGTTTTTGGGCCTTAGGACTTTGGGTCTAGATTTGTTGGGCCTCAAGCCCACCTGTGAATTAAGGCCTCTAGGCCTAGGCCTAGTATTTATGGTATTGGGCCTTATTAGGCCTTAAAGCTAAGTTGGATGGACATAGACATTTTAATTTGAAAGTTGGTCCTTTGAAGGAAGAGGCCCAATAGGGCAAGGATTAGGGAACCTTTTCCTTATGTCATGAATTAGGGTTTGGGCCTTGGGGAAAGGTTTGGATCTAATTTCTAAATTAGGAGGTTTGTTGTGCTATAGGGAGAGGAGTTTCGAGTCATCCAAGGAGTACGATTTTACATTCGCAGTTGAGGTAAGTCTGCCTTCGTGAATGTTACGGGTCGAAGGCACCAAGGCCGGCCCATTATTTATTGTACTGTATGATGATTGTCTGTGTGATAATTATCATGGTTCACATATTGCTCGATGATTATGTGATTTATGTATGTTATTATGTGGTAGTGGTGGGGGCAAAATAGACCCTGTAACTGGTTGAAATAAATCAGAGGGTAGGTCGGGCACCCAGATATGCCTGGCAGGGTAGCTCGGGCATCCAGATATGCTTGACAGGGTAGGTCGAGCACCCAGATATGCTCGGCAAGGTAGGTTGGGCACCCAGATATGCCTGACAGTATGTTTACGTTATATGTGGTATGGTGGAAGAAACTTACTAAGCTTTGTGCTTACTGTTTTAGTTCGTGTTTTAGATAGTTCCAACTTAAAGGGGAAATGGCCTGTTTGATCGCAATGCATCACACTATGATTTTCCGCAGTAGGGATTTTGGGACTTATCCTCTGATAATGTATTCCAAGAATTGTCTTAATTATACACTATAACTATTTTATGTTTTCGTGATCTTGGAATGAATGATGTTTTATGTTTGTGATTTGGTAAACTTAAAAATGAAATTTCCAAGTCGTATTTTTGGGGATGTTACACGGACCCTACCTCCGATATGATTCTACCTGGTTGTTCCTTACTTGACAGATCTTGATGTAGACATTAGGGTTGTTAAGGAATCTAGGCTATCATTATTCATAATGAATATTAGACTAAGACTTAGTGATAATCATAACTAGGTCACGTTAGGGGGGGAAATTCAATGTGTTAAGCAATGCTCTGCCTGAGAAAAATGGGGATGTCACACCTTATGGTGATGGGATTAATCTGATAGGCATGAGAGAAGAGGATAATGTTATATATAGTTTTGTAGTGCATACGAGACACTTTTATTTCGGGTCTTGGTGGATTGTTAACACAGACACAAGTTTTGTAGGTACATGTTATTACTATAGGTTCGTTCAAGTTTTAGCTAACTTATATTCAGGGTACCAACTTTATGGGTCATAATTCGTTAATATTTTACCTATATTTGTTTATTATTTGAGCAGATTTTTGCAAGGAGCCTGCATTTACTTGAATGAAAAAAATATATGATGAAGTAAAAATGGGTATTCAAAAGTAAAAAGTCCTTTTCTGTATTGGCTATGGCTTTGATGAGTTTCCTGCAAATTTGATTACTCATGCTCTTAAGTATGTTGTTGAAGTTGCAATATCAGTATTTTTTGACCCTGGACCAAATGGGGAGTCTCTTGCTATTGGAACACTTAAATAACAAGAAGAAATTGCAAAGTTGTTAATGCTTAGTGATGATTTTTCTAACTCCAGAAGACATCACATCTTGTTAAAATTGCATCTTTCTACCTTCCCTCTTATATGAACCTTTAACAATTGTTTAATTATCCTGTTAAGTTTGGAAAGAATAGTGTTTAAATCAAGTAGCATATCCTCCATTATGCCAAATGTAGAAAGATCTACTAGATAAACTTCATAGGAAGTGATGGCATATGCAACCATGTTAAAGACATAAGATCAAGCATATGTGATGGCACATGCAATCATGTTAAGTAGTTGTGAACTCCATTATGAACTCCCATGTCAAAGACATAAAAGACATAAAAGATCGAAGAAAATAATTGTAAGGTTACAAGAAGGCATGGGGTCATCCATCGGTCAGGAAGAAGGAAAAGATGAAGGAGTTTGAGCTCGATGTTAGAATTGGTATCGAAAGAAAATTGTCCGATTATCCTAAAATTATGGTTTGTACTCAGTTTTCCTTTCTCTTATGTCATTACTCATTACTCATTGATGTATAATTACTTCTTTAATCAATGGATTGAAAAGGTACATCTTAGTTGAGAGACGTCTAATGATGAACATGAGTATAATGCAGTTGCAGACCAAAGATGTGTAATGTTTGGCCAAGAGCTTCTAAGCCAGTAAATGTTACAAAGCACACTCGTACAAGATAAAAAATGACCTAAACTGAATCAAAATCGTAAACTAACAACACTTGATAACTTGAAAGGAATTCTCACCCTATACACATTATAGTTATTGGTTCAACGTCTATTTTTCCACATTTCACTGATTACTGCCTATGAGGTTTAGCTAGTATATCTTCTTTCTACATTTTGAATAATGGAGATATGTTTCTTGATTTAAGCACCCTTCTTTCAAAACTTAATAGGATATAATAGAAATGCTTCATTAATTTAGTTGTGAACTCACATTTCAAAGATATAAAAGATCAAGTGTATGTGATGGCACATGCAACCATGTTAAATAGTGGAGCCATGTTAAGTAGTAGGTTTAAAACCAAATCAAATGTCCATAACTTCTCTTCTGTTGTTAATTCCTTTTTCTATAATGTTTATGTAGTTGAAAACATATTATTCATATATTCAAATCTTTTCAGGTCTCAACTCAACCACTTGGAAAGCACTAAAGGTTTGACTTTCACCTTGTTGACTATTTTAAATAGCTTTTATAAAATATGGTAACACCTTGAGACACTTGTTGCAAACTCAAGTATGTAGCTTTACGGCCTGCTTTTGTTTTCTAATATTAGAAGATCATATGCTTTGAATTCATGAATGACAATAGAGATATTGGAATTTTGTAGTTAGATGTTGGATTGCTATCTTCTTTGATATATATTTCATTATTTGTGAAACTCAAGGATGTTGCTGGCGAATCCTCTAAGTGGAGGTCATTAAAAAGCTTGTTGTACATTTCAAGGAGTATTGTGAATTAAGAAAGTTGTATGTTTTCTTTGCTTTATAGAAATAGGGTTGGAGCTTAGTAAGAATTAATAAAAAATTGTTTATATATAGAATTTTTAAGACCTTTGTGTTTTAAATATATTTAAAATATTCTTGTTAGACAAAGTTTAAATTGACATAATGATATTGTGTTTCCATTATTATATTATTGTGTTATTATATGTAATTATATATTCCATTTTAAATTTTTAAAAAATCAGACCGAATTTATTAATATGATTTTTTTTGTTTAAAAAGTTTCGTTAAAAGAATAAAAATTATATTTATTTTACAAGTTAAATAATGACATAAAAATAATGCCACTAAAACCTACAAGTACTTTAGTGGCATAATAGAAAAGTGTCAACAAAATCCAACAAGGTTGTAGCGACACAACCAAAAAGTGCCACTAAAGGCCTTTAATGGCAGTGCTTTCAATGTAACTAATTTTTGTGCTGCTAAATGCCTAGGGAGCCTTTAGTGGCACTTCTGTTGGTTTTTAGTGGCATTTTTTATGCCACTAAATGTCATTTTATTCGTAGTGATCCTTAATCTTTCTTATTCTCTTGAATCCCTCAGGGATTCCTTACTTTTAATCCCTCTTGGATTACATTTAAGTTTTTACAAAGAACTCTCTTATCTTGTTCCTCTCAATGAACATTTCACTGTCTTTTTGAAACATACACAATACGGATTCCCCAAGGAATCATCTATCTACATTCCCAAATGGAATCATCCTCTCTTTTCCTATAGGAACATAATCTCATTCTTGAAGGAACGATACTCTTAGTCTTGAAGGGATCATACTCTTGTCCCCATAGGAACCATACTCTTACTCACGAAGGAATATCTATCTCTCATCCCCGGAGGAGCCATCTTTCTCTACATCTCTATCTTTTTTTGGTGACTCATGATATAACACTTGTCCCATGGACAATCTATCTCTTTATCTCATTAACATATTGTAACACCCCAAATTTTTCAAAACTTTTTCATGCCATGGTTTTAAAAATATTCGGGTCTTAACCCACATTTAACGAAAACCGGTCCCACAAAAAAACATTTACAAATTTAAAACAATGGGTGTTACCATTAAGCATCAATACAATCATAGCAAGCCAATAATAATTACATCAATATAATTAACAATGAGCTTAACAAGTTCCACTCTATACTCTATCACTTGACTTCTAACTTCCATCTATCGTTAGCTCTCCTTAAAGGTAACCTGAGATGTGTGACATTAAAAAGAGATACGTAAGACAATAATGTCTCGTGAACTACTTGGGTTTGTGACCCAAAGCATTTATCACATTTTTAACAAAAACATTTCATCTTTGCAAAACATAGTTGTAGTCCATAAAACATTTTCAAGGATTTTCAAGGAAAACTCATTTCATACATGTCATAAATATCATTTCATATCTTATCATTTCATTTCATTTCAAAAGCCATATTTCCATATTTCATTTTCTTTTATCATTAAGGGCTAATTCCGGTATTAAACCGTTGCCATTTTTATACTTAGGGTCTACGTCCAATAAAGGAAGCACTCCCAAGTCTAGACCAAGTCGGAAAGAACAAATCAATCCACCAAGACATCATTTCCATTACGACATCTATCTCGCAAAGGGGAGGCGCCACCCCGATAGTGTAACAGCCCGAAATCTCAGGTATTGTTAAATTATGTTTTTGGGGTGATTTAAGAGGGGACTCGGCGAGTTGGAGCCTAGACTCGCCGAGTAGGATCGCAGACTTGGTCGCGGGTTCGCGACTGGACTCGACGAGTCCAGATATGGACTCGGTGAGTCTACGCTGTTTAGCGAAAACCCTAACCGTTCAGGTTTGGGACGTATAAAAAGGACTCATTGGCCGTCATTGTTCATTTTAGCCTTCTGAGAAGAACCCTAAATCGATTGTGTGCATCTGGAGCAAGGATTATAGGCCATTGTTGATTATAGAAGAGTGGTTGTGCAAGGAAGAGAAGGTATTGGCTAAAGGAGCAGCAAGGGAGTCACATTCTGAGGATTGGGGACACAGAGGATACATCATCCAGGTAAGAATTCGAGTATACTCTGCTATGTTGATGTGATTATGGAATTAGGGTTTATGGAACCCTTTTGTGAATAGATTGAATGTTACCCTAGTCCCCTAATCGATTGTAACCCTGTATTGGGACCTTTGGAGGTCCAGAATGTCCCATGTCTGTGCATTTCGGGAATTGATGAAGGTTTTGGATTGGAATCCTTATGCCTTAGGTCAAAATGTAAATTATGAATCATATGGTGTATCATGAGCACTGAAATGAGGACTTTACGTGATGGATCAGCCTAGGAAGGCCAGACCTAGGAATGGTCGAAGCAGTTCTGACCTTAGGATGCAGTTTGAGCGGTTGCATGGCATGGACTCGCCGAGTTCGATGAACAGACTCGGCGAGTAGCTTGAAGATTAACTGGGACTCGTCGAGTTGTTCTTCAGACTCGGCGAGTTGAGTCGGGGTGGCCCCGCGATTCCTCCAGGAGTAACTCGTCGGGTCAAGGAGGATACTCGACGAGTAGATAGGGAATCCTAGAGAGTTGGAGGACGTCTAGACTCGCCGAGTCGCCATGGTACTCGCCGAGTCCGGTCGAGTTGACCGTTGACTAGAGTTGACCTAAGTCTGACTTCTTAGGGATAGTCACACTTAGAAGATATAAGTATTAATGAGAGATATGTGATGTTATAGGGAGGTTGTAGCTCGTCGGATTGTGCACGAGTGATTTCAGGATTTGCTAGCTTTCAGCATTCACGAGGTGAGTCTTCTCACTATACTGTACCCGGAAGGGTTTGACTGTGTGACCGGAAGGTCAGATATGATATGTGATATGTATGCTATATGTGGTAAGCTGTTGTTATATGTGCTATGTATGTTATGGGCCGGAAGGCGATTATATTATGGGCCGGAAGGCAATATGTTATGGGCCGGAAGGCAATATGTTGTGTGATGGACCGGAAGGTCGGCGTGGGTAGGACCGGAAGGTTTACCCAGCAGGGACGGATGTCCCCCGAGACACATGGACCGATAGGTCAGGGCCTGGAAAGGCGTATGTGCGTAAGTTGTATATTGGGGAACTCACTAAGCATTTATGCTTACAGTTGTTATGTATGTGTTTCAGGTACTAGCGAGGACCGTGGGAAGGCGCCGGCGTGATCGATACACACTGAAGGATGTTTTTATGATCTTGGGATTTAGACAATTTGTATTTGACATGACACTTAAATTATTTATGCCTTGTTTTGAATGGAAATACTTTATTTTTAAAATGAAAAATTTGCCTCAAAATTTGCGTTGTTACAGATAGATTCCTCTAGTGCCTCTTATGAGGTATCATGGCATGGGCAGTTTTCATTTCATTACTTTCTATTCCTTTCATTACTTTCCATTCCTTTTAATTACTTTACATTTCTTGTCATTACTTTCCATGCTTTACACATTTCATACATTATTATCATAAACTCGTTTCAAAAGTAAAGGATCTATATTTCAAAACATTTCAAACACTTTTTCAAAACATTCGATCTTCCAAAACATTCTTTACTTTCAAAAAAATTCTTGCCTTCAAGGCATTCTTTCACAACATTCTTTTCAAAAGCATTTAATATTTTCACTTCAACACATTTCATATATAAAAACATTAGTATATCATTATTATAAAACTCATTTTTCCATGTACCCCAAAGTGGGGAAAATGCCAACACGTACTCACCTAAATCAAAAGAAGGCTTGCTAGTCGTCTTCTAGTTCTTTTCCTTAAAGCAACACTCTTAATCACCTCCTATATAACATTAATGAACATAAGTCATTAAAATAACGAAAATACCCCTCATTTTTTTATATCATTTAGATATGCCCCATAAGCTTATTTACTTCCTATTAGCTTATATATAAAGTTTGAGGGCAATCGGAGGTCATTTAGTAGGTTTTCCAGGAAAAACATACATTTCACAGAACCTTTGACATGGCTCGTGTCATTTTGACACGCCCCTGTGTCAAAACTGCAGTTCACTATTTTGAGCAGAATTTTGCTAAAAGCTTTGTAACTTGTTCCCTATACCTCCAATGGCTACTAAACAGTTATTAAGGACTAAATAAAGGTTATAAAATTCTCAAATACTCAATTAACCCTTACCCACATGATGACTTAATCATTAAGACCTTAATGCTTACAATCACCCAAATAAAAAAGTCAAAAGCTTAAGTTGCTTAAAAACAATCTTGAACCAATATAACTTATTCCCAAATCATTTAATACATCATTGGGTGTTGTAAGTGATGAACATTACACAAATATCATGTTCCTTAATGGAGTTATGGAATGTCCAATTCCATTCTAACTTTCCTATTTTGCCTTTTTGCCCAATAACTCCATATTTTAACCTAGGAATGATTCAACTCTTCATGTTATGTCATTCAAATCATATTGTTTGTATCAACTCATGTTTATGAGTATTATATACTCATCAAATGCTCACAAACAAAAGATTCCATTGTTTTCATCACATTTCTCTCAATTCCATTCCAATTCTAGCATATACATGATTCTACCATCATTGATGTGTTTGAGAATTCCAGTTGGATTTATTGTCATCAAACATAATCTAGGTCATATAATCCATTCCAATTTAACATATAAACATGAAATCCCCAATTTAGATTTCTAGGGTTCATGGAGATTTTTACCCAAGTCATTAAATCTACCAATATAGTGATTGGAATCACCAAAACTACTCAAGGGAGGTTAGAAACCAAAACCCTAACCCTTTGACCCTTTGAAGAAGCTAAATTTGACTTTGGTGTTTTCTCCAAGCATTGAACTCAAAATTTAGGAGTAATGGAGAAAAGATTATACCTCATTAGCCTTTGATTGTTTCCCTTCTTGTTTGAATGCTTCTAAACTTGCTTGATTCAAACCCTAGGAGCTCTTTAGATCAAAATCGCAATTAGGAAGTTATTCCCTTGCAAAACACGATCTGAAGAAGAAGAATGAAGGAGGCTTGCATCTTATTTCCCAATATTTTCACAATTGGTCCCTCTAGTTTACATTATTTGGCCAAACCCCACTAAACCATACTATTTGTGACTTTAACTTAAGTTTTTGACACAAGAAGTCCTTCTCCATCCATTTTATAACTTTGTTAGTCACTTTCATTAATTGAGTCAACCCTTTGGTCAACTCACTTTGCCAACTTGATACTTTTTGCCCCTTTAACGTTTAAAATGTTATTATTTCCCACTTTTGACTATCTAAACTTCATATCAATTAATTATATGATTAAGCTGATACTATTCAACTAGATAAATCATATTTCATTTATGTACTTTATTAATTTACGAACCTAGTCCTAAAATTTTAGGATGTTACACATATATTGTAACACTCAGTTTCAAATCACATCATTATTCGGGGCTGTGGCTCGATCATCGGTTATCATAATGTTTAGGCCTTGGGGAAAAGGTTGGCCCTTTTTAGTTGTGGGTATTATAGTATAAGTAATCTGGTGGTTCATTTGTGTTTTGGAGCCCAAGGGTATAATTTTAATTTGATAATTTGGCTCTTTATGAATTTTGGGTTTTTGTTCGGAAATTTCTTAGGTGAAGGCAAGTTGATAGAAGTGTAGGACTTCTTGTCACCTTTTTGTGGATATAAAGTTCGTTGGAAACAGACTTGAGACGAAGGAGTTATCGCCACTTGAAGATAGCAAGGATTGGAGCTTGCTCGTGTACGTAGGGTGTACTCACCAAGTACTTGGGGTGTAAAGGGTTAAATGATCGCGGGTCTTCTTTGACTACGCCAAGCGTACTAAGCGGTATGCGGGGCATACTCCCTCCAACCAAAAACCCTTATTTTTCGGGTTTTACCCCTATTTAAGCAACTTATCTTTGTGAGTCTTGACCCTTTTCAGCCTCTAAGCCTCCTAAACTCTAATATTCGACCTTTAGCCACCATTTTGGAGTTCTCAAGCTTTTGTGTGTGATTTTGGAGTGTTCTTGAGCGTTTGATGAGGTTGAAGATTATTAAAGGATCATCTTTTGGAGTGGGGCTTGTAGATCCACAAGTTTCTCATAATTTGCCATCTATTGAATGTAAAAAGCTTCCATATTGGTGTCTCTTTCGATAGATTTTGTGTTGGGCATTTTTTGGTCCCTTTGGTTTGCATTTATGAGTTTGAGCTTTCCCCAAGAGTGGGACACTAGATCTGGATGTTTTAGATGTCCCAAATGCATAAAAAATGTGATCTTGATTGTTGATATCATCTCTTTCATTTGGTTTATCCATTTTGATGATGTTGGAAAGTAAGAAGTTTGATTTGGGACCCATTGAGCCATGGAAAAGCTCAAAGTTATCAACTTTATGTATTAAGGTGTGTTTTGGGTCCAGATCTAAGCATTGGATATCTTGGCTTAAGGGATTAAGACGTTTTCTAGGTTGGGCATGGACTAAGTCAGTATGTGGGGCGTACCTTCTCGTATGCGGGGAGTATTGAGCTTCTTGTACGTACGATTAGCATACCCATTGAGTACGCAGGGCATACTCAATCAGAGGAAACTTTGCATTTTGGTCATCGAGTTTGGGCTTTCTTTTGGACTTGGGTGTTTGAGTTGGTAGTGGGCCATTTGAGTATAAGTGTTCTAGACTAGGAAGAATGGTTGGGCTTTAGGGTAAGGCCCATGTAAGGGGTTTTGGCCTAATTTGGTAAATTGGGCCTTGGTTGATTAATTGGCTTTTGGGCCTTTTAGATTGTGAGTTTGGGTGTTAGTCTTGGACCAAGCTAGGTTATAGGTAAAATGGTCTTTTTACCCCAAGTATAGATTTATGGATATGGATTAGAACCCAAACGTTGATTTGTTGTTGTCTTGATACTGATAGTATAGGGATCTGTCAGCCAGCAACCAGAGATAATTTGTGTGATTTTATAGTGTGAGGTGAGTCTCTTTACTATGTTTAGCGGGTTGAAGGCACCAATGCCGGCCAATGATTTGTTACGCTTAGTATGCTTATTGTCTGTATGACCCTTGCTTGTGTTATGTGTTTTAAGTTTACTGGGCAGGGCCTGATGAGTACATTGGATGTTAAATATTTGTATGTGTTTTATCATTACCTGGTACGACCCGATGTCGCGGGGGGGGGGGGGGGGGTGAAGGCTAGTCTGTATGCTATTTATCTTTTTGATTATGACATGTGTTGTGTGTTTATATGTTTACATGTTTATATGTTATATATTTGTATGTTTATACCGGGCGGCGCTTGATGACAGACAAATTTATATACGGAGCGGGCTCATTGCCGGGTAGGGCCCGATGCCGGAAGGGGTCCGATGACAGGGCGGGGCAGATTATGTGTTTATTTATTTATGTATGGTATGTGGTATTTTGGGAAACTCACTAAGCTTTATGTTTACAATTTTCAGTTTATATTTCAGGTGCTTCGTTTTTCTAAATTGGAGGAACCCGAAATGATTGCAGGGCACACACTACATGTTTCCGCATTTTGTGATTCACTCTGATTCGATAATGTTTTACTAAATCTTGATAATCGTGGTTTTATGGAATGATATGTATTAATGATTTAATAATTTAAAAATGAAATTTATGTCATTCTTTTCAGGACGTTACAAGTTGGTATCAGGGCCTTGGTTTGAGGGATTCGGGCACACTCTTGGGTGTGTCCGGACTGAAACTGAGGATTTGATAAGTTTTTCAAAAAGAAATATATTTTTAGAAAGGGAGTTTTCTAAAAGAAGAAAGGGCGTGGTGCATGCAATCAGCCAAGCTCAAGTATGTTTCTCCCAAAATACCCATACATGTTATCCAATTTGATTTGATTTATGAATCTATGAACCGCATGCTAGTTAGGGCTAAGGATCTGCTCAGTTTTTGCATGATAGAATTCCAGGAGAGATTCCTTTGTATGCCTATTATACGAGCTTGTAGACTTCCATGTTAGTTCTGATTAGCTAGTGATAAGATGGCATGATATGTGACATCCCCATCTCTTTTAATAAAAACGTTGCAGAATTTGTTCCCAGAAAAACATGATAATCGCGTTATAAAAGCATCTCTAAAGAAATATATTTTTATTCACTTTTAAAACATTTGGGATGTCATCGTCAATACAGAAACATAAGCATAAACAGAACTTACATTTATTTACACTAGCGATCTACATATCTTTTAAATCTCTCAGTGTAATGTGACTTCATATCAACACCTGTGATGTTAATAAACTGAGTGGGTCAGGTTGGGAAACCTGGTGAGTACATAGGGTTTTCAACCCACAATAATATAATTATTATGTTTAATCATTAAACAGTTAACCCAATTACCCATCCCCATTATCTTTTTTAATCATAAGGATCTACCCTAAGAATCAGCTATTTCTCGTTCATTCATTCCTAAGGAATAGGTACAAAGTCCATCGTTGTCAATGACACAGCTGTCAAGCACTGCTGCTAGTTCTATCACTTAGGCGCAGCTGCCATAGTTGTGACATTCTATATGAGGGCTTCTACAGGTATTGTCCTTTAGACGCTACTGTCAAGGTTATAATGTTCACTATTAGGCGCAGCTGCTGATACTATCCTTAGAGCGCAGCTGCTAGGATGTTTATTGTAGATCAACAACATCTACAGGTTGTGGTGCAGCTGCCAGTGCTCATCTATAGGGTACTAGGTCCATTGCTACCAATGTTCACCTATAGGGCACTAGGTCCATACCACTAATATTCCTCTATTTCAGCTTTCACCCCTCATCCTTCATCTACCCATGTTTTACCCAACATATTTTGTAGATAAAAAAATACGTATACAGTTTAAAACATTTAAAACATGCATAAAAATCTCTCACCCAGCATAGACAACAAGTATTCAGACAATATGCACATATAGCACGTAATTTATATTAAATACTTCATATCTATGTGTAAGATGAAAGTAACTATGCACTCAACTGAGAAGATAGTGACTTGGCGCTTGGACAGCACTTCGTTACTCTTAACACAATTTTCTTTGACAAAACCTAGTATCAATATGACTAGGGTTTAGTCTGACGTTAACCGCGACTAATTAATAGTCTAGGTATTATTATTATTATTATTATTATTATTATTATTATTATTATTATTATTATTATTATTATTATTATTATTATATAAGAATTAAATAACACTCAATATAACTCATAATAATAGCCTAAATAATTATTTTAAGGTCCTAATAATTTTACTATAATTAATTAGAAGCTATATTAAAAATAGCGTAGACGTAGCTCACTTACAGCGGATTTTTTCGCAAAACCGGGCTTTGCTGGAGTAGCGTTCCCGAGCCGAAAGGCTCTTTTCTCGGAGTCGTTGGGCGCTCCGAGGCTTCCGCCTCGTGCTAGGGAGTTTACCTATGCTTTTTTTTTTTTTTTTGGGGGGGGGGGGGGGTTAGGGGGCTAGAGAGAGAGAGTCTAGAGAGAGAAAGAATGGTTTGGGAAAGTGTGAAGAATGAGGGAACCTGACACTTCTATTTATAGGCTGAATTCCTGATGGACTCGCCGAGTCGGTTCACGTGTCATCACCTGATGGCTTTTCTTGGGGAGAAAGCCTTGGCCCATATTCAGCCACGTCACCCCTTTTGCAGCAGCACCCTGCCGACTTCTAAACTCCATAACTTTCGCATACAAGCTCCATTTTCGACGTTTTTTTCCACGCGTAGATAAAATCAAGATCTAAAATTTTCATTTAGACTCTATTGGCTAATTCTCGACTGATCTTAAATTTAACAGTAGGAGCCGTTTAGACAGTTAAATGACCGCGAAGAATTTGTAACTCCTTCATACGGACTCCGTTTTCATCTATCTTTTTGCCATTGAGTTCCTTTTAATGAGATCTTCAACTTTCATTTAGGTCACATAAGCCAAAAACCGCTCGAACTAAAATTCGAGTTTCGGGTCGTGCACTGCTAAGCCGAATCTTAGAAAAATCATAACTTCCTCATACGAAGTCAGATTTGGGCGTTCTTTTTATGGATGTTCTCGGTTTAATGTATACTATAACTTTGGTTTCGATCACTATGGCTAAAAAGTCCTCTATCTTAAATTCACTATTTACGTCTCCCGGTGTCGTGCTGGTTTTGCCGTAAACCTTCGACGGGCCGTAACTTCTTCGTTATAACTCTGATTTCGGAGTTCTTTATATGTACAGAAACCTTGTAACATATTATAAAACTTGGTTAATATTATTTATTCTAAATAGTCTTTTGTCAAAAAGCCGTTTTCCACCCCTATTGCCTCTAAATTGACTAACCCGAATCTGCGGGCGTTACATGATATATGATGCCTAGTAGCCTAGGAAGCATGGGATGTTGGATTGGGTATTATTTGGATGTGTAAGGAAATCAGTAGAGGGAGTGGGAGCTCCTAGTATGGGTTGTAGTATGTGGGATTGGATGCTTGTGATTTTTGTATGGATTTAAGTGTTATTGCACGAATGTTGCTTGCTTTTTGCTTTGTGGAACTATTAGGTGATGGGAGTTAACTACTAAGTGAATATGTCTAGTCGCATGTGACAAGGGTTGAATAATCTCAGAGTGATGGATTTGACTCTATTACGCAACTCTTGTCTGAATCCAACCGTTGTAGGGATGAGTCTGTTACTCGAAGGATTATCTAAGCTTTGTTGCATGTAATTATATTCATGAGGTGGGTGACTGGAATTATGAGGATTTCTTCAACAGCTGATGGCAGGGTGAGGTCGGGAACCTAGGAAAGCCTAGGGATTGCTTCGGTGGGTTTTGTTGAGCTGGGTAGCGAGTGTTTGGTGTATGGATTTGACAAGGTGACTTAGAGGATTCAGGAGAATTCTTGAGGAAAGTATCGATAGGTGTGGAAGGTAGTATTGGGCCCGTACTACTGAAAGCACAGGATTCATATTCAAATCGAGGAGAGCCTTGGAGAATCTAGAAAACCTATGGGATGAGGATTATTGGGTATATTCGGATCCTTGCATGTTATTTTCGGTATGGTGTTGAGCACTCAGGAATGGGGTTCAGATTCTGGTTATGGATTAGGAGCAGGTACTAAGTCGATCGATGCATAGTCGCAGGAGTTTATCTCAGCAGATATTGCTGGCGGTGTTTTGGAATAGACCCTGGTGGTCTTCGGTTCCGTCAAGAAAGGGAATTTGGAATTCTTCGATGGTCATCTCGGGACCTTTCGGGCCGAAGTTGTAGTAGGGAAGTTGGGGGCTCATCTGAATCCTAAAGCTTGTGGATCCCTAGAACTAGAATCCTTCAGGAAGGAGGATCCTATTGCTAGTTCTTGTCAGTTGGGACCGGGAGTGAGCTTTGCACCATGTTCTCAGGAGGAGGAGGTCAGGATTTCCTTCAGATTTTTTTGCGGGTATGCTATCTACTGTTTCTGTAGGGTTGTTGTCGGGAATTTTTATTATGTTGGAATTTGCTGGGGTTTGTGTAAGAAATATCTCTGGTTGATTCTATACTATTGTCATGATTATATTATCAAGGATTGGATATGTCATTTTGCGTCCCGAGAGTCTTCGATGAATCTTCAGAGAGTCGTATCTTGTTGAGTGGGTTTCATTGTGTTCAGTGGTGGATCTGGCTCCTCGTCGGAATCAATACAGGGGTGTTGTTTCGAAGAACTTGGGTTAGGTTTCAATGGTTTTATCATCTATTTTGGTATAATTGGCGGTTGCCTATGGAAGAACTTTTGGGCTCAAACCCTACCGTTGTTGTTTGGTGGTGTCAGTTGCGTGAGTTTTTTGGTCATTAGATGTGTCAAGGGAATTGTATTTTTTGCATGGATTGTTGACAACTAGAGTTCTGTGATTCTTTGAGAATGGAAATTAGAGTG
This sequence comes from Lactuca sativa, assembly GCF_002870075.4. NCBI lineage: Eukaryota > Viridiplantae > Streptophyta > Magnoliopsida > Asterales > Asteraceae > Lactuca > Lactuca sativa. The sequence goes on from NC_056627.2 coordinate 242,848,092, forward strand.
AAGTTTCCTCAGTGCATGACATGGGTTGTGGTTTTAGTCTCTAACATAAGAACTCAAGGAATTGGTATGGTATCATGGGATGTGAATTGGATTGTCAGACTGGTTAAGATCTCGAAAGGATTCATCGGGATTTCAGAAGTTGGGCGATCATTGGGTTTGGCTAGTAATGGAACGCTAGTGTTGTTTAGCACAAGTCATAGACGGCTCTATTGGATAAGGTGTCTAAGTCCATAACTATTTCTGGTAAATACTTGACCCGACCCGGTATTGTCCATTTGGGTTGCATGACACCATGCAATTGGATAAACTAAATGAGAGAAATAACACATATGGTTTATTAATATATTATAAGTTCTAATATATTAATAATATTATTTAATTAGTTTTGATCAAGAATTAATTTAGAATTAATTAAGTGATCAAAAGAATAACTAATTAAATATGTGGGTAGATTATGTAAATCTTCCATATCTTATATAGTGGGCTAAAAGGCCCCATGGATTATCAAGTTAGGTTTCACCCATAGGATGCTCCATGGAGTTAACCCATGGATTGAGAAATGAAGAGTCATGTTACATTAGGGTTTTACCAAATGCAACACACTATATAAGGACCATGTCTCTCCCCAAAATCGGTTACACTAGTGATACACAAGAAAAACAAGAGGGCTTGGCCGATTTTGAGTGTGTTAGAGTATTCTCTCAAGTTTATACTTTGCATTTGGTGTTGTGTGAAGCATTTGAGGCATCACACTTGAGGTTCTAGGCTCACAAGGTTTCAAGGAACACTTTCAACAAGGTATGTAGTTCTATCTCTTATACAAAAAAAATTGTACCCCATGTATGCTAGATAGGTTCATAACCTTGGAAAACAACTTTGCATGATTATTAGACAAACATAGATCCAAGGTTATTAGGGTTGCATGTACACTTAGGAAGTGTTAGAATGCTCAAAAAAACCCATCAGTGGTATCAGAGCCTAGGCTTGCTTGTTTGATTTTTGTGCAAACTGCTTGAAAAATCGAGTTTTCTGTTTTCTGCCCGTATGAACTCGACGAGTCCATGACCAAATGCAAGCTACTCGTCGAGTCAGTTCATGCACTCGACGAGTAGAGGCTGCAGTTTTCAGAATTTCGGTTCTTGTTGCTGGAAATGGACTAGGAATATTACCCTAAACTGTTTTGGTGTTTTAAAACTTGTTTTAGTTGGTGTAATGTTCATGTTAATCCATTTACAAGAACAAGTTGTCAAAATTACAAGTTTTTTTTAAGTGTAATTTTTGATTCATGAAAGTGTTCATATTCATGTTCTTGATCTTATGATGTTTAGATAATCATAGGAATTATTTGTAACCTATGTGGTAGATTAATTCATGATCTTTAAGTGTTTTAATGGAGTCCATAACTTGTCCTCAAGTTACGGAAAACCAAAAGTCACTTTGTTTTTAAAACCATTAAAAGAACACATGGGTTATAAAAATAAAGAGTCTTCATTTTAATACCGTAATACACTCATAAGTTACAAGAAATGAAAAGTTTTGAAAGTTTACAAAACTTGCCCTCAAGTTTTGGAACAAGTAAAGCCTTGATTAAAACTTTAGTTCCAACCCTTAGAATTTTAAAAGTTAAAATTCAACCCTTATACTTCTAATATTATAAGTTAATATATATATATATATATATATATATATATATATATATATATATATATATATATATATATATATATATATATATATATATATATATAAGATAAAAGTCGTCTTACCGCTAGTACGCCTCATTCACGAAGTCGGTCTATAAGGTGGGTATAAGGTTGTTGCCTATAAAATGGCAACTTAATGGGTGTCCACTCTCACCCACCGCTTGCTTGACTGGTGGAGGGTCGTTAGCCGAACGGGTAAGACAAGGACTTATAAATTCTCATTAAAAGTATGATGAATATTATAAAGTAACTAAATGTTTTATTAAATTCGCAATCTTAGTTACTTTAGGAAAAATGTGAATAAGGTGCTAATCCATGAAATTACACTTTACACTTTGTCTAAGTCGTTAGTGGAGCGTGTGTGGTTAACCGGCACACTAACTTGGACTTAACAAGGTAGGTAAAGGGTGACTTAATAGTTATCATAGTATCAATGGAGCGTGTGTGGTTAACCGGCACATCGATTGAGGGGTAATTTATTAAGGGTACCAAGTAATTTGCATGGTTACTTCAGACCTCGTTTTGTGATCCTCGGCATCCCAGTCACAAAACTTGGAGGGCACACTCGAGATTGAAACATGCCTTTGAAAAGTTCATTGAATCTCAAAAGAATCTAGGAGTTTCTAAGAACCAAATTAAATATTTTAATATTTCGAATTTGGTGGAAATTGGTGAATCGTCATCCACCTACCTTTCAAATATGTTATTACTTAGATTACGGCATACCTCTTCTAAGTATAATATATTGTGATTGGGTCCTAGCCTTAATACTACATTTGGGTGTTTTATTAAGGATTATCTCTATTTCTAAACTAAACTTTTCTTCTTTTCAGATGTCTGCAAACACTGCTGCTTCTGGCTCTAATCCTAATGGCTCCTTTTCTCTTATGAACTTGTGTAGGAAAGTCACTTTTGATGGATCCAACTTTAATGAATGGATCAGAAACATCTGAATGATTACCCGCTACGAGGACAAAGAATATGTCCTCGATAAGGAGCTTAAGGAGATTAATGAGACAGTTGCTACTCCTCAAGATATCGCTGACTTTAGGGCACATGAAAGGGATGCCACCAAGGTGGCATGCATCATGATGGCCACTATGACAGCCGATCTCCAAAAGTCCTATGAGGACTACTACCCTTTTGAAATGCACCAATATTTGATGGAAAGATACGATCAAAGTGCATGACAAGAGAGGTATGAAATCATCTCCTCCATGATAACAACCCGAATGAAGGATGGAGAACCCATCACGGGCCACATGCAGAAAATGCAAAGGTTTGTGGACTGCTTGCTGAAGCTTAATGTGAACTTCCCTGAGGAGCTAGCAATAGATATTATTTTGCACTCCTTACCTTCATGTTATGATCAATTCCGCATGACATACCACATGAACAAGGAAGAGGTCACTCTCAGCAAACTTCAAGGACTCTTAAAGATTGCGGAGAGTGGTCTTAAGGGTAAGGCGGTTGATACTACTCTTACTCCTACCAACTCCGCCCCTGTCTTGGCAATCGGGAAAGGACGAGGGAAGAAGAGAAAGAGTTCTTGGAAGGGTACCAAGGTTAGGACCCTTGATGGATCTTCTTCAAGTGGAACCAAGAAAGGTTTCATCACTCCTTCTTTTGACCCAAAAGAGGCTGAATGCTTCTATTGCCATGAAAAGGCACATTGGAAGCGGAACTGCCCAAAGTACCAGCAAGATGTGAAGGATGGGAAAGTTAAACCCAACCATGCAGCTACTTACACTATCTTATCTAATAACTCACCCCATTCTAATTCTTGGGTCCTTGATGCCGGTTGTGGTATTCATATTTGTTGTGACTTGCAGGGACTAAGAAGAAGTGAGAATGTGGAGCAAGGAAGGATAAACTTAATCATGGGGAATAGGAAAGTTACACCTGTCACCAAGATTGGAGTTTATACTTTGTCGCTAAGCAGTGGGTTAAATTTAGATTTGAATAAATGTTGTTACTCGCCAGAAATGGCAAGAAATATTATTTCCTTTCATGCATTGTATAAACAAGGGTTTACCTTTCCATTTAATAATGAAGTTGGTTCTATTGATGCTTTCTATAATAATGTTCTTTACTTTAAAGCAGTACCTTGTGATGGCGTGTATGAAACTGTATCTGTGGTTGATAACTTAGGAAATAATGTATTTTGTGTTGATTCTGTTAATAATAATAACTTGGATAAAGCATCACTATGGCATTGTCATCTTGGACATATAAGCAAGAAATGCATAGGCCAACTCCAAAAGGATGGAGTCTTGGAGTCGTTTGACGTAAAGTCAGATGATAGTTGCGAATCATGCTTACTTGGAAAAATGACAAAGTCACCCTTCACAGGCTCTTGTGAGAGGGGTAAAGGTTTTTTGGACCTTGTACACACGGATGTGTGTGGACCATTCAAACATGCCACAAGGGATGCTAATCGTTATTATTTGACTTTTACTGATGATTATAGTAGATATGGATATGTCTACTTGATCAAGCATAAGTCAGAGGCTTTCGAAAGGTTTAAAGAATTTAAACAGGAAGTCGAGAATCAATTGGGCAGGAACATTAAGATGCTTCGATCCGATCAAGGTGGTGAGTATCTTAGTTCAGAGTTCCCCGACTATCTTAGGGAATGTGGGATTGTCTCACAATTGACACCTCCCAGGACACCGCAGTTGAATGGTGTGGCTGAGAGGCGTAATCGAACCTTGTTGGATATGGTTCGTTCCATGATGAGTCGAGCTTCGCTACCAATCTCATTCTGGGGGTATGCCTTAGAGACTGCCACCCATATTCTTAATCTAGTCCCTACAAAGAAAGTTGCCAAAACTCCTCACGAGATGTGGACTGGTAAAGTACCTAAACTAGACCACATCAAGATTTGGGGTTGCGAGGCTTTTGTGAGGCGCGAGGCTCATGATAAGCTAGAACCCCGAAGTGAGAGGTGTATTTTCATCGGCTACCCACAAAGATGCTTTGGTTACCTCTTCTACAGACCTAGTGATAATGTGGTCTTTGTAGCAAAAAGAGTAGTCTTTCGAGAGAGAGAATTTATAAGCCAAGGAGACAGTGGGAGGCAAATTGACCTTGAAGAACTTCAAGAGTCAAGCAGTGAAGGAACTTCAAACCTTAGCCCTCAACCTGAGGAGGAAACTCCTGTTGAGCCAATTGACGAGTCTGTACCTCTAAGGCGTTCCACGAGAGTTAGGAATGCACCTGAGCATTACTATGTTTTCCATATTATTGCGGAAGGTGAGACACTTATTAGTGATGAGACACTAGTAGGTCTGGATGAACCTAACAGCTACACGAAAGCCATGGCAGGCCCTAAGTCTGATAAATAGAAAGAGGCTGTGGATAGCGAGATACAATCCATGTATGATAATCAAGTTTGGAACTTGGTTGAGAATGTACCAGGTCATAAGACTGTAGGGTGCAAATGGATCTTCAAGAAGAAGACCGACATGGATGGTAACATACACACTTATAAGGCTCGGCTGGTTGCAAAGGGCTTCTCTCAAATTCCTGGAGTGGACTATGATGAGACCTTTTTTCCAGTAGCCAAAATTAAGTCTATTAGGGTTATGTTAGCCATAGCTGCATTTCATGACGATGAAAATTGGCAAACGGATGTCAAAACCGCTTTCCTTAATGGAAAGTTGACTGAAGATCTTTACATGAGTCAGCCAGAAGGTTTTGTCAGCAACGAGTACCCTAATAGAGTGTGTAAGCTTTAGAAATCCATTTATGGATTAAAGCAAGCACCTCGCAGATGGAATCTTTGCTTTGATGAAAATGTCAAGGAATTTGGCTTTTCTAGGAGTGAAGATGAATCTTGTGTGTATGTCAAGGCTAGTGGGAGTATAGTTAGCTTTTTGGTATTGTATGTGGATGACATACTACTCATAGGAAATGACATCCCAACTCTATAAGAAGTTAAGTCCTGGCTTGGGAAGTGTTTCTCTATGAAGGACTTAGGAGAAGCTGCCTATATTCTAGGGATAAGGATTTTGAGAAACCGGAGTAAAAGACTAATTGGACTTAGTCAAAGTACATACTTGGACAAGGTGTTGAAGAGATTCGGCATGCAGAACTCCAAGAAAGGAGAGTTACCCATCCAGAGTAATGCCAGATTGAGTAAGACACAAAGCCCAAGTACCGAGGCTGAGATAGCAGAAATGAGTAAAGTACCTTATGCTTCAGCAGTAGGCTCGATCATGTATGCTATGACGTGTACTCGACCTGATGTAGCCTTTGCCTTGAGCATGGTTAGTAGGTATCAGGGGAATCCTGGCAAGGCACACTGGACTGTGGTAAAGAATATCCTCAAGTACCTACAGAGGACTAAGGACTGGGTCCTTACCCTCGGTGGGAGTGATGGCTTGAGAGTTGTAGGATATAGTGATGCTAGCTTCCAAACTGATAGGGATAATTTCCGCTCTCAGTCGGGATGGGTCTTTACCTTAAACGGAGGAGCAATCACTTGGAATAGTTCCAAGCAGGAGACAGTGGCTGATTCCACTTGTGAATCAGAGTATATAGCAGCGAGCGAGGCAGCAAAGGAGGCAATATGGTTGAAGAACTTCATTGGAGACCTTGGAGTTGTACCAGCTATAAAGGAGCCTATGGAAATTTTCTGTGATAGTGAAAGTGTTGTTGCCTTAGCCAAGGAACCAAGGGATCATGGTAGATCCAGACACATCGACAGAAAATATCATTTTATCAGACATCGCATAGAAGAAGGAATCCTCATGGCAAAGAGGGTATCATCAGATGAGAACCCAACAGATCCCCTCACGAAGGGACTGAGTAGGGTTAAGCATCTCCAGCATGCTCGGAGCATAGGGCTGAAGGATGATATAAGTTTTAGTAGTTAGATAAATTATGAAATTTGTAAAGTGTAATTGACATTTGATGATGAATAAAAGTTGTGTTTATTTATGAGTAAAGTGTTACTATCTTTTGTCAATCGTTTACTATATTTATTTTGCATGTTTTGACTTCCAGAATAATTATGTTTGGTATATCATATTATTCGAACCTCCACAGTCGGTCATATGTCGGAAGTAGGTATGAATCAAGACTGTCATGATTGGTTGCAGAGGTCTAAGGTGTCGGACATGGCTACAACAATCATGAGTGCTCATAAGTTCTGAGTATTGGAATCAACCCATGCTCACTAGAATCACTTCATGGAATTTTATCTTGAGTGATCGTGAGACGGTAATATCATATAAGTCTTCAAACCTAGAGCTATGATTTGTTACTTATGAGTTGGTTATGCATTGATTGTACGAAAACGCATTGGTAACTCGATGTTATAAAATGTGCTTTTGTGTGTAATTCAATGAGTGGTAGAACAAACGTATGAGTCGAAGTTTATCTGTTCCTTCTTGGATTAGAAGTTGATATCTGGGCCCCTCGATGATTTTGTTTTGACCTATGTACCGGGCCCGGTCAGAACTAAGTTTATGTGTTCAATTAAGTTATTTGTCAAACAAATCGGAAAGCGGGAAACAAGCTGCTGGACAATAAGTAAGACATTGTTCCATGTATTTGTCCGGATGATATCTAGAACAGAGGATTATATGATACTTATCTTAAATGGCGTATCAACATCTTCTCAGTTCCGAGAGACCTTGAAAGAGCTATGATTGCCGATCGGTTTCTGAAGTATTGCGGTTATAGTTATTAGACTTATCCAAGTGGGAGACTGTTGGATAAGGTGTCTAAGTCCATAACTATTTCTTGTAAATACTTGACCCGACCCGGCATGGTCCATGTGGGTTGCATGGCACTAGGCAATTGTATGACATCCCCAAAATCTCGGCCAGAAAAGACCGATTTTCATTTATGCTCTTAAAATAATTTCAGAGTAAATCCTTTTGATTTGAAAGAGTTGCGGAATTTGTTCCCAAAAACAAAACATGATAAAACAATGTTTACCAAAGCATTTCATAAAAGAAATGTATTTTCATTATATAATCAAAACTCAGGGTGTCATGTTCCGATACAGACCAATAAGCATAAATGATAACATTACAAGTCATTCAACAAATATATACATATACAGACTTGTAAACAAAACAACTTGATGGTTCATCCATCTTATGCCCTCGCGCCACTTCGTGTAATACAAATAAAACTGAGTGGGTCAGGCTTGGGAGCCTAGTGAGCATATAGGATTTTCAACCCACAATAAATAATTATATTTAATTTCCACCAACCAACAATAACCCAATTACCCATTCCCGTTATTCTCACTTTCTGTCCCTAAGACAACTAACATAAGGGACCTAGTCTAAGAATAATTCATCGGGGCGACTACACATGCTTCGGGGGTTCCTCAACAATATAAGTCAAATAAGGCAACCATGATGAACCATCTCCGGTCCCATAAACTGCTTTTCCCCAGCCTCAAGCCAACAAGACGGCGTACGACACTTATGTCCGTACAAAGCTTGATAAGGTGCCATCTTAATTCTCGAGTAAAACTATTATTATAGGAAAATTCTACCAACGGTAAATGTTCATCCCAATTACCTAGGAATTCCAAGGTACATGCTCTTAGCATATCTGCAAGTGTTTGTATCGTTCTTTCACTCTGACCATCAGTCTGCGGATGGTAAGCTGTACTTAAACACAACTTGTTACCCATTTCCTCTTGTAGACTTTTCCAAAACCTTGAGGTGAAACGGCTATCACGATCCGATACAATCGTTAACGGAACACCGTGAAGCCTCACAATCTCCTTCACATAAGATTTCGCAAGCTTTTCCATAGACCATTTCTCCTTGGCTGCTATGAAATGCGCACTCTTAGCGAATCGATCAACGACCACCCAAATCATGTCGTGACCACTTTTTGTTCGGGGTAGTTTAGTGACAAAATCCATAGCAATGTCTTCCCACTTACCCATAGGCACAGGCAATGGTTCTAAACTACCGTACGGTTTCTGATGTTGTGTCTTTACTCTCGCACAAGTCACACACTCAGCCACATACTTTGCAACATCAAGCTTCATCGTCGGCCACCAGTAGTAGGGTTTCAGGTCCCTATACATTTTAGTGCTACCAGGATGAATTGAGTACATGGTTTTGTGAGCTTCTTCCACCAGAAGATCCCTAATTCCTCCTGACTTAGGTACCCAAATACGATCTTGGAATACCTTCGGTCCATGACCGTTTGTACCAAACACCAACGTTTTACCCAAACGTTCCTCTTTTCGGTCATTTTTCTCAGAAGCTTCCTCTTGAGCTTTCTTTATACTCTCCACAATTGTCGAGACAACTTCTATTCTCAACGCTCTTGGCCTCTTCCTTTCAAAATTGACTTTCCGACTGAGAGTATCAGCAACAACATTAGCTTTACCGGGGTGGTAAAGTATCTCGCAGTCGTAGTCTTTAAGTAATTCTAGCCAGTGTCGTTGCCTCATATTCAATTCCTTCTGATTAAAGAGATATTGGAGACTCTTATGATCAGTAAAAATTTTGCACTTCGTGCCATAGAGGTAATGCCTCCATATTTTCAGAGCGAAAACTACCGCTGCCAACTCCAAGTCATGAGTCGGGTAATTCTTTTCATGCTCCTTCAGCTGTCGAGACGCATATGCTATCACCTTTTCTCTTTGGGTCAAAACACAACCCAATCCAACACCAGACGCATCGCTATAAACAGCGAAGTCTTCAACTCCATCGGGTAGAGAAAGTATCGGTGCCTCGCATAGCTTCTTCTTTAGCTTCTCGAATGCTTCTTTATGCTTATCACTCGAAGCATAAGTAGCTCCTTTGTGGGTCAAAGCTGTCAATGGAGTAGCGATCGAAGAAAAACCTTGGATAAACCTTCGGTAATATCCGGCTAATCCTAAAAAGCTTCGAATCTCCGTGGGACTTTTCGGTTGTTCCCACTTCATCACAGCTTCAATGTTTGCTGGATCAACCATTATTCCTTCTTGGTTGACCACGTGACCCAAGAATTGGACTTCACGAATCCAAAAATCACATTTGGAGAACTTTGCATACAGCTTATCCTGTTTGTAAACTTCTAACACTTCTTGCAAGTGTCTGCCATGCTCCTCTTGGCTTTTCGAGTAAATCAGAATGTCGTCTATGAACACTATCACGGATTTATCAAGGAACGGATTAAAAACCTTATTCATTAAATCCATGAATGTTGCCAGAGCATTGGTTAGCCAAACGACATAACCAAGAACTCGTAGTGTCCATATCTAGTTCTGAATGCAGTCTTCTCGATATCTTGCTCTCTTACTTTTAGCTGATGATATCCTGACCTAAGATCGATCTTCGAGAAATAGCTCGAACCTTGCAATTGATCAAATAGGTCATCAATCCTCGGCAACGGATATCTATTCTTTATTGTTGCCTTATTCAGCTCTCTGTAATCAATGTACATTCTCATACTTCCATCTTTCTTCTTCACGAATAACACCGGAGCTCCCCAGGGAGATGAACTAGGTCTAATGAAACCTTTGTCCAATAACTCCTGAAGTTGCATCATCAGCTCCTTCATCTCCGTCGGTGCTAATCGATAAGGTGCTTTTGCTATTGGCGTGGTTCCTGGTAACAAGTCAATTCTGAATTCCACTTGTCTATCAGGTGGTAATCCAGGAAGATCTTCGGGAAATACTTCCGGATAATCACACACCACTTGAATACTCTGCATCACCTTCTTTTCCTTCTTAGTATCGATCACGAATGCTAAATATGATGTACATCCCTTGGTCAAACACTTTCTGGCTTTCATTAGGGAAATGATTCTAGAATTTACTCGGCGTTTGTCCCCATACACCGTAAATGACTCTTTCCCAGGTGGGTTTACTTTCACTATCTTCTTCTTGCATAAAATTTCGGCATCATTGGCGCTAAGCCAATCCATTCCCAAAACGATGTCGAAACCATTTAGTTCGATAGGCAATAATTCCTCGTGAAACTTATTCCCATTAAGGTTGATTAAGATGCTTTTCATATGATGGCTAACAGGTACAAACTTGCCACTAGCTACTTCGACTAATAAAGCATTATCTAGTCTATCAACAGGCAAAGCTAGCTTTCTACCAAACTCATGCAAAATAAAGGAGTAGTTGGCTCCAGAATTAAACAAAATTTGAGCAGGTAATTCATTTACGAGAAAGGTACCTGAAGCGACATCAGCTTCATCTTTAGCAGCCTCAAGTGTCATCTGGAATGCTCTCGCCTTCGGCTTTGGTGGAATGTTGGGCCTAACTGCGCACTTTTCTTCGGACAGTCTTTCAAAATATGCCCCTCTTCATTACAACCAAAAGACATCTTTTTGTTGTTCGGACATTCATTGGCAAAATGTCCAACCTTTCCACACTTGTAGCAGGTTACATCCTCGCTACATTTCCCAAAGTGTTTTTTCTTACACTTATCACACCACTTCGCTTCGCCTCCTTTTCCTCCACCAAACTTTTTCGAATCAGATTTCGAAAATTTGCTTTTCTTACCGGAACCAGATGTTCCCTCAAACTTTCTCTTCTCACCAACATCAACCTTGTCGGTGGTTCTCCCCTTAATCAGTTTCTCAACAGACTTGGCAGCCTAGATAGCTGCCTCTAGAGTATGTGCCTGACGTACTGGCACCTCATACTACTATGGGAGTCCTTTTGCATACCGGTCCACCTTTGTCAGCTCGTCTGGGACGATACGCAAGGCAAACTCCATCTTATCGGTGAAGTTATTGGTGTATTCATCAATTGACATGTTGCCTTTCGTCAATGTCAGAAACTTGTTCTCTAGTTCCAACAGATTTTAAGCCGAGCAGAACTTGCACTTGAACTGCACCAAAAATTCTGCCCATGACAATTGCAGTGGCTCATTAGGGCTTAAAGTCTTCCCTAGAGTGTTCCACCAACGAACGGCTCCACCTCGGAACTGACGCACTGCATAGATAGTCTGTAACTTACCTCTGCAGCCACAAGTCATGAAGGCTAACTCCATTTCAGAGATCCAATCCATAACCCCAATCGGATCCTCCTTTCCATTGAAGGTCGATGGTTTGCAAGTTAGAAAGTCCTTGTACTTGCATCCCATTCCATCATTCCTTCCATCATGTTTATCTTGCCTAACTATCGGTGGGTTGGCTTGACCAACAGACCCACTGAAGTTTCCACCTTCTGAGTGCCCCTCATTTAATTCAGGCTCTTCGACACGAATTGACAGTTCTTCACGATTCTGTTGAAGCAACCGTCTAGTTTCATCCATCTGACGACCCAACATCGTTTGAATCATCATTTGCACACCAGCCATGGTTATTGGCTCAGGTGCTGCTGCTACGACAGGTATTAGTTCAATCACTGGTGGTTGATTCCTATTTTCACCAGTATTTCCAACTCCACTTCTTGTTCTCACCATTTTTGATCAACACACCGAATAAGGTGAAATTAGATCCTCAATCACGATAGATATTCAAATCATCCTTATCACTCCGAAACGTTTACATGCTAGTTCTAATATCGTAGACGTACGCTTAGAATCCTACACACATAAGGTTTCTAGATCCGGTCGGCAACAGACCATAGATCCGAACAAATAATATCATATATGGCAACATATAACATTTAGCACATAAAAGCATTTTAGGCAACTTTCCTAAAATAAACTAGTGCTCGTGTCTAAAACATAACAGACACACATCTCAAAATTTCACTTAGCATTCTAAGTTTAAGTCTAGAAATCCTATAAATTCCTAGTTCGCTTAAACAAATGCTCTAATACCAACTGTGACATCCCCAAAATCTCGGCCAGAAAAGACCGATTTTCATTTATGCTTTTAAAATAATTTTAGAGTAAATCCTTTTGATTTGAAAGAGTTGCGGAATTTGTTCCCAAAAACAAAACATGATAAAACAATGTTTACCAAAGCATTTCATAAAAGAAATGTATTTTCGTTATATAATCAAAAGTCGGGGTGTCATGTTTCGATACAGACCAATAATCATAAACGATAACATTACAAGTCATTCAACAAATATATACATATACAGACTTGTAAACAAAACAACTTGATGGTTCATCCATCTTATGCCCTCGCGCCACTTCGTGTAATACAAATAAAACTGAGTGGGTCAGGCTTGGGAGCCTAGTGAGCATATAGGGTTTTCAACCCACAATAAATAATTATATTTAATTTCCACCAACCAACAATAACCCAATTACCCATTCTCGTTATTCTCACTTTATGTCCCTAAGACAACTAACATAAGGGACCTAGTCTAAGAATATTTCATCGGGGCGACTACACATGCTTCGGGGGTTCCTCAGCAATATAAGTCAAATAAGGCAACCATGAGGGGGATGGAGTACAGCGAATGAACACCCAAGTTCATTAACACCTACAGGTGGCGAACCTGCTAATGTTCCACAAGACTATCTAGAAAAGTCCATGGTCGTCATCTAAACTCCGCTAGATGACTAATCAAACAACAACGAGGCCTCTCATATGTTTATTACACACCAACTATCTACCCATGTTCTACCCAACATATTAGTAGATAAAAATATACATTTTATACATAGTTTAAAACCTGTATAGCATGCTTTAATCAACACATATTTCACATAACAGATGAGGCATACACACACATAGCATGTATTTCATAGAGAATAACTCATATCTATGAGATAGAAGAAAGTAACTACACACTCACACATATAAACAACAATATACTTAATACACTCAAACCATACTTGTATTATTATCATGTTTATGAAAGGTAGTATACACTCACTTGATCAGAAGATGATCGGACAGCACTACGATTTGCAGAAGTAGTATTCTTTAGCAGATCTGGAAGATGTCTAAAAAAATCGAACTTCTCGCAGGCAGAGCTTCGGCTCGGGAACCGCACTTCTCGGGATCTCGGGACTTGCTTCAGGACTCGGGAATATTACCGGGGCTCGGGGTACTTCTGGCACGCAAATCGATGCAAAACGGGAGAGAGGAGAGAGAAAAATAGCAATTGAGTCGGTTGCCCTCACATCCTATTTATAGGAGGCTGGAACCTCGGAGTACGCGGGGCGTACTGGTCCGAAATCGTCACTGCTTACGTATCCGAAGACTCGAGTGCGAATGTCGACATACCTCGGTGTACGCGGGGCGTACTTCGGATGAGTCCAATGACTGGTCTTCGGATAATACCGGAGGTTTAATAATTAAATTTAATTATTAATTATTTAATAAACTTCGAAAATTCATATCTTCTTCATACAAACTCCGTTTTCAACATTGTTTATATCCACGAGAAGGTGAGACTACGCTCTACAACTTTCGTTTAGACTCCGTCAGCTAATTTCAACTTTATTTTTTGTTATTTATTTTTAATAGGCCGGGACAGAAAAACTTCGTTATAAATTCATAACTTCTTCGTTTGACGTCCGTTCTCGCCTAACTTTTCATCGCTTCGATACCAACAACGAGATCTTCGATTCTCGTTTAGATTGTTTCGGCTAAAAACCGCTCGATCTCAAATCGAGTATTTCAGGTTGCATACAGCTAAGCCGAAACTTCGATAAGTCAGAACTTCCTCATACGAAGTCAGATTTGGGCGTTCTATATATATAACTACTACAACATTATCCAAAGATATCAAGTTTATTTTACACTTATATTTTGATGTTTATTTTTATTCTTAATTAATCAAACCACATAATTAAGCAATTAAGCACAAAACACCTAATACTCAAATAGACTATTACATTGCTAAAAATGGCAAGCCCGGAAACACAGGCATTACAATTCTCTCCACCTTAGAATGATTCCGTCCCCGGAATCATACATCAACAAACAAATGCGGATAGCGACTCAACATGTGACTCTTCGTCTCCCAGGTGAGATTCGGCCCATTCGTGTGTTTCCATCGGACAAGCACTAACCCAACCATTTTGCGTCGCAACTTCTTAGTCTTTCGGTCAACAATTGCCTCTGGTTCTTCAATCAACCTTTTGTTCTCATCAATTCTCAATTCAGAAATTGGAATTATGTTGGGAACTTCTCCCGTGAACTTCCTTAAATAACACACATGAAAAGTGTTGTGGATTCCATTCAGTTCTTCGGGTAATTCGAGCTTGTAAGCTTGGTTCCCAATCCTCTGAAGAACTTTAAACGGTCCAATAAACCTTGGACTCAACTTTCCCCTTTTACCAAATCTTATAAGTCCCTTCCACGGAGAGACTTTAAGCAAACCCGAATCTCCAATTTCAAAAGTCATTGGTCTTCGCTTCTTGTCAGCATAGCTCTTTTGACGATCTTGAGCTGCTAACATTCTTTCCCTAATTATTTTCCACTTTTCAGCAGTTTGATGAACCATCTCCGGTCCCATAAACTGCTTTTCCCCAGCCTCAAGCCAACAAGACGGCGTACGACACTTATGTCCGTACAAAGCTTGATAAGGTGCCATCTTAATTCTCGAGTGAAAACTATTATTATAGGAAAATTCTACCAACGGTAAATGTTCATCCCAATTACCTAGGAATTCCAAGGTACATGCTCTTAGCATATCTGCAAGTGTTTGTATCGTTCTTTCACTCTGACCATCAGTCTGCGGATGGTAAGCTGTACTTAAACACAACTTGTTACCCATTTCCTCTTGTAGACTTTTCCAAAACCTTGAGGTGAAACGGCTATCACGATCCGATACAATCGTTAACGGAACACCGTGAAGCCTCACAATCTCCTTCACATAAGAATTCGCAAGCTTTTCCATAGACCATTTCTCCTTGGCTGCTATGAAATGCGCACTCTTAGCGAATCGATCAACGACCACCCAAATCATGTCATGACCACTTTTTGTTCGGGGTAGTTTAGTGACAAAATCCATAGCAATGTCTTCCCACTTACCCATAGGCACAGGCAATGGTTCTAAACTACCGTACGGTTTCTGATGTTGTGTCTTTACTCTCGCACAAGTCACGCACTCAGCCACATACTTTGCAACATCAAGCTTCATCGTCGGCCACCAGTAGTAGGGTTTCAGGTCCCTATACATTTTAGTGCTACCAGGATGAATTGAGTACATGGTTTTGTGAGCTTCTTCCACCAGAAGATCCCTAATTCCTCCTGACTTAGGTACCCAAATACGATCTTGGAATACCTTCGGTCCATGACCGTTTGTACCAAACACCAACGTTTTACCCAAACGTTCCTCCTTTCGGTCATTTTTCTCAGAAGCTTCCTCTTGAGCTTTCTTTATACTCTCCACAATTGTCGAGACAACTTCTATTCTCAACGCTCTTGGCCTCTTCCTTTCAAAATTGACTTTCCGACTGAGAGTATCAGCAACAACATTAGCTTTACCGGGGTGGTAAAGTATCTCGCAGTCGTAGTCTTTAAGTAATTCTAGCCAGTGTCGTTGCCTCATATTCAATTCCTTCTGATTAAAGAGATATTGGAGACTCTTATGATCAGTAAAAATTTTGCACTTCGTGCCATAGAGGAAATGCCTCCATATTTTCAGAGCAAAAACTACCGCTGCCAACTCCAAGTCATGAGTCGGGTAATTCTTTTCATGCTCCTTTAGCTGTCGAGACGCATATGCTATCACCTTTTCTCTTTGGGTCAAAACACAACCCAATCCAACACCAGACGCATCGCTATAAACAGCGAAGTCTTCAACTCCATCGGGTAGAGAAAGTATCGGTGCCTCGCATAGCTTCTTCTTTAGCTTCTCGAATGCTTCTTTATGCTTATCACTCGAAGCATAAGTAGCTCCTTTGTGGGTCAAAGCTGTCAATGGAATAGCGATCAAAGAAAAACCTTGGATAAACCTTCGGTAATATCCGGCTAATCCTAAAAAGCTTCGAATCTCCATGGGACTTTTCGGTTGTTCCCACTTCATCACAGCTTCAATGTTTGCTGGATCAACCATTATTCCTTCTTGGTTGACCACATGACCCACAAATTGGACTTCACGAATCCAAAAATCACATTTGGAGAACTTTGCATACAGCTTATCCTATTTCAAAACTTCTAACACTTCTTGCAAGTGTCTGTCAGGCTCCTCTTGGCTTTTCGAGTAAATCAGAATGTCGTCTATGAACACTATCACGGATTTATCAAGGAACGGATTACAAACCTTATTCATTAAATCCATGAATGTTGTCGGAGCATTGGTTAGTCCAAACGACATAACCAAGAACTCGTAGTGTCCATATCTAGTTCTGAATGCAGTCTTCTCGATATCTTGCTCTCTTACTTTTAGCTGATGATATCCTGACCTAAGATCGATCTTCGAGAAATATCTCGAACCTTGCAATTGATCAAATAGGTCATCAATCCTCGGCAACGGATATCTATTCTTTATTGTTGCCTTGTTCAGCTCTCTGTAATCAATGTACATTCTCATACTTACATCTTTCTTCTTCACGAATAACACCGGAGCTCCCCAGGGAGATGAACTAGGTCTAATGAAACCTTTGTCCAATAACTCCTGAAGTTGCATCATCGGCTCCTTCATCTCCGTCGGTGCTAATCGATAAGGTGCTTTTGCTATTGGCGTGGCTCCTGGTAACAAGTCAATTCTGAATTCCACTTGTCTATCAGGTGGTAATCCAGGAAGATCTTTGGGAAATACTTCCGGATAATCACACACCACTTGAATACTCTGCATCACCTTCTTTTCCTTCTTAGTATCGATCACGAATGCTAAATATGATGTACATCCCTTGGTCAAACACTTTCTGGCTTTCATTAGGGAAATGATTCCAGAATTTACTCGGCGTTTGTCCCCATACACCGTAAATGACTCTTTCCCAGGTGGGTTTACTTTAACTATCTTCTTCTTGCATAAAATTTCGGCATCATTGGCGCTAAGCCAATCCATTCCCAAAACGATGTCGAAACCATTTAGTTTGATAGGCAATAATTCCTCGTGAAACTTATTCCCATTAAGGTTGATTAAGATTTTTTTCATATGATGGCTAACAGGTACAAACTTGCCACTAGCTACTTCGACTAATAAAGCATTATCTAGTCTATCAACAGGCAAAGCTAGCTTTCTACCAAACTCATGCAAAATAAAGGAGTAGTTGGCTCCAGAATTAAACAAAATTTGAGCAGGTAATTCGTTTATGAGAAAGGTACCTGAAGCGACATCATCTTCATCTTTAGCAGCCTCAAGTGTCATCTGGAATGCTCTCGCCTTCGGCTTTGGTGGAATGTTGGGCCTAACTGCCTCCCTTTTCTTCGGACAGTCTTTCAAAATATGCCCCTCTTCATTACAACCAAAAGACATCCTTTTGTTGTTCGGACATTCATTGGCAAAATGTCCAACCTTTCCACACTTGTAGCAGGTTACATCCTCGCTACATTTCCCAAAGTGCTTTTTCTTACACTTATCACACCACTTCGCTTCGCCTCCTTTTCCTCCACCAAACTTTTTCGAATCAGATTTCGAAAATTTGCTTTTCTTACCGGAACCAGATGTTCCCTCAAACTTTCTCTTCTCACCAACATCAACCTTGTCGGTGGTTCTCCCCTTAATCAGTTTCTCAACAGACTTGGCAGCCCAGATAGCTGCCTCTAGAGTATGTGCCTGACGTACTGGCACCTCATACTACTATGGGAGTCCTTTTGCATACCGGTCCACCTTTGTCAGCTCGTCTGGGACGATACGCAAGGCAAACTCCATCTTATCGGTGAAGTTATTGGTGTATTCATCAACTGACATGTTGCCTTTCGTCAATGTTAGAAACTTGTTCTCTAGTTCCAACAGATTTTAAGCCGAGCAGAACTTGCACTTGAACTGCACCAAAAATTCTGCCCATGACAATTGCAGTGGCTCATTAGGGCTTAAAGTCTTCCCTAGAGTGTTCCACCAACGAACGGCTCCACCTCGGAACTGACGCACTGCATAGATAGTCTGTAACTTACCTCTGCAGCCACAAGTCATGAAGGCTAACTCCATTTCAGAGATCCAATCCATAACCCCAATCGGATCCTCCTTTCCATTGAAGGTCGATGGTTTGCAAGTTAGAAAGTCCTTGTACTTGCATCCCATTCCATCATTCCTTCCATCATGTTTATCTTGCCTAACTATCGCTGGGTTGGCTTGACCAACAGACCCACTGAAGTTTCCACCTTCTGAGTGCCCCTCATTTAATTCAGGCTCTTCCACACGAATTGACAGTTCTTCACGATTCTGTTGAAGCAACCGTCTAGTTTCATCCATCTGACGACCCAACATCGTTTGAATCATCATTTGCACACCAGCCATGGTTATTGGCTTAGTTGTTGCTGCTACTACAGGTATTAGTTCAATCACTGGTGGTTGATTCCTATTTTCACCAGCATTTCCAACTCCACTTCTTGTTCTCACCATTTTTGATCAACACACCGAATAAGGTGAAATTAGATCCTCAATCACGATAGATATTCAAATCATCCTTATCACCCCGAAACGTTTACATGCTAGTTCTAATATCGTAGACGTACGCTTAGAATCCTACACACATAAGGTTTCTAGATCTGGTCGGCAACAGACCATAGATCCGAACAAATAATATCATATATGGCAACATATAACATTTAGCACATAAAAGCATTTTAGGCAACTTTCCTAAAATAAACTAGTGCTCGTGTCTAAAACATAACAGACACACATCTCAAAATTTCACTTAGCATTCTAAATTTAAGTCTAGAAATCCTATAAATTCCTAGTTCGCTTAAACAAATGCTCTAATACCAACTGTGACATCCCCAAAATCTCGGCCAGAAAAGACCGATTTTCATTTATGATTTTAAAATAATTTTAGAGTAAATCCTTTTGATTTGAAAGAGTTGCGGAATTTGTTCCCAAAAACAAAACATGATAAAACAATGTTTACCAAAGCATTTCATAAAAGAAATGTATTTTCATTATATAATCAAAAGTCGGGGTGTCATGTTCCGATACAGACCAATAAGCATAAACGATAACATTACAAGGCATTCAACAAATATATACATATACAGACTTGTAAACAAAACAACTTGATGGTTCATCCATCTTATGCCCTCGCGCCACTTCGTGTAATACAAATAAAACTGAGTGGGTCAGGCTTGGGAGCCTAGTGATCATATAGGGTTTTCAACCCACAATAAATAATTATATTTAATTTCCACCAACCAACAATAACCCAATTACCCATTCCCGTTATTCTCACTTTATGTCCCTAAGACAACTAACATAAGGGACCTAGTCTAAGAATATTTCATCGGGGCGACTACACATGCTTCGGGGGTTCCTCAGCAATATAAGTCAAATAAGGCAACCATGAGGGGAATGGAGTACAGCGAATGAACACCCAAGTTCATTAACACCTACAGGTGGCAAACCAGCAAATGTTCCACAAGACTATTTAGAAAAGTCCATGGTCGTCATCTAAACTCCGCTAGATGACTAATCAAACAACAACGAGGCCTCTCATCTGTTTATAACACACCAACTATCTACCCTTGTTCTACCCAACATATTAGTAGATAAAAATATACATTTTATACATAGTTTAAAACCTGTATAGCATGCTTTAATCAACACATATTTCACATAACAGATGAGGCATACACACACATAGCATGTATTTCATAGAAAATAACTCATATCTATGAGATAGAAGAAAGTAACTACACACTCACACATATAAACAACAATATACTTAATACACTCAAACCATACTTGTATTATTATCATGTTTATGAAAGGTAGTATACACTCACTTGATCAGAAGATGATCGGACAGCACTACGACTTGCAGAAGTAGTATTCTTCAGCAGATCTGGAAGATGTCGAAAAAAATCGAACTTCTCGCAGGCAGAGCTTTGGCTCGGGAACCGCACTTCTCGGGATCTCGGGACTTGCTTCGGGACTCGGGAATATTACGGGGGCTCGGGGTACTTCTGGCACGCAAATCGATGCAAAACAGGAGAGAGAAGAGAGAAAAATAGCAATTGAGTCGGCTGCCCTCACATCCTATTTATAGGAGGCTGGAGCCTCGGAGTACACGGGGCGTACTGGTCCGAAATCGTCACTGCTTATGTATCCGAAGACTCGAGTGCGAATGTCGACATACCTCGGTGTACGCGGGGCGTACTTCGGATGAGTCCGATGACTGGTCTTCGGATAATACCGGAGGTTTAATAATTAAATTTAATTATTAATTATTTAATAAACTTCGAAAATTCATATCTTCTTCATACGAACTCCGTTTTCAACGTTGTTTATATCCACGCGAAGGTGAGACTACATTCTACAACTTTCGTTTAGACTCCGTCGACTAATTTTAAATTTATTTTTATTATTTATTTTTAATAGGCCGGGACAGAAAAACTTCGTTATAAATTCATAACTTCTTCGTTTGACGTCCGTTCTCGCCTAACTTTTCATCGCTTTGATACCAACAACGAGATCTTCGATTCTCGTTTAGATTGTTTCGGCTAAAAACCGCTCGATCTCAAATCGAGTATTTCAGATTGCATACCGCTAAGCCGAAACTTCGATAAATCATAACTTCTTCATACGAAGTCAGATTTGGGCGTTCTATATATATTCGGAAACCTTGTTTCAACTACTACAACATTATCCAAAGATATCAAGTTTATTTTACAATTAAATTTTGACGCTTATTTTTATTCTTAGTTAATCAAACCAGATAATTAAGCAATTAAGCACAAAACACATAATACTCAAATAATACACTCTTATTAATTCAAAACGGGTTACAAAGGTTAACCGATACTATTACATTGCTAAAAATGGAAAGCCCGGAAACACAGGCGTTACAAATTGGATAAACTAAATGAGAGAAATAACACATATGGTTTATTAATATATTATAAGTTCTAATATATTAATAATATTATTTAATTAGTTTTGATCAAGAATTAATTAAGTGATCAAAAGAATAACTAATTAAATATATGGGTAGATTATGTAAATCTTCCATATCTTATATAGTGGGCTAAAAGGCTCCATGGATTATCAAGTTGGGTTCCACCCATAGGATGCTCCATGGAGTTAACCCATGGATTGAGAAATGAAGAGTCATGTTACATTAGGGTTTTACCTAATGCAACACACTATATAAGGACCATGTCTCTCCCCAAAATCGGTTACACTAGTGATACACAAGAAAAATAAGAGGGCTTGGCCGATTTTGAGTGTGTTAGAGTATTCTCTCAAGTTTATACTTTGCATTTGGTGTTGTGTGAAGCATTTGAGGCATCACACTTGAGGTGCTAGGCTCACAAGGTTTCAAGGAACAATTTCAACAACAAGGTATGTAGTTCTATCTTTTATACAAAGAAAATTGTACCCCATGTATGCTAGATAGGTTCATAACCTTGGAAAACAACTTTGCATGATTATTCGACAAACATAGATCCAAGGTTATTAGGGTTGCATGTACACTTAGGAAGTGTTAGAATGCTCAAAAAACCCATCAGGTTCATGCTATATGAGGTTGATGGGTTGGGAATCCATCAGATTTAAAGGGTGAGAGAGCTTCGTCGAATCCAAGTGGGGGAAAACCGATTAGGATTTTAGGAAGTTAGGAAGGGTGTGGAACTAGGGAAAGTTTCACATTCTGACCAAGAGGAGAGACTACCCAAGTGGTCGTTAAGACTGCGGTTTTGTAAGTGGGAGTTCAGGAAACTTCCAACCACTAGTCACGTGTCATTTATTATGCATAACAGGCTTGTGGTTGAGTCCAGGTTGAGGGCTTTTGAATTCGAGTTATGACCCGAACACCTGACTAGATGCAATTGGATATAGGTTTCGGCTCAGGATGCATGGGGTCATAATGGTTTGGGTGTGGTAAGGCCATGGGTGGTAACCATGGTTGGTAAGTAGTGTTGTCAGACTCTGATGGGATCGTTGCATTCTCCAGTTCGAGGTAGACTATCGTTGGAAGTTTTCGTGAGTGTATAGGGGAATTAGTTCGTTCCTTGGGTACACCGCTCAGGATTGTCAAGGAGTATTTATCTATGTTAGATTGAGGACCATGGGGGGCCGAGGCTGAGTCGGGCTTGTGTAGCTCTAGATGCGTGGGACCCGTGGGCGAGGGTGCTCCGTAATATAGATGGGTGGAACCTATGGACAAGGCCTGTATGATTATGGCAAGGTAGGTGGGACCTACTTGAAGATAGCAAGGATTGGAACTTGGTCGAGTATGCGGGGTGTACTCACCAAGTACACGGGGCGTAATAGGTTAAATGATCGTAGGTCTTCTTCGAGTATGCCAAGTGTACTAAAGGGTACGCAGGGCGTACTCCCTCTGATAAGTTTAAAAATAAACTTGAAGATCGATTAGATCTATAAAACAGGTAAAGAAATAAATACGTAAACAGCAAGAACACTCGAATGGATCAAACGTGTCGAATGATTAATAAGTAATCCTCAGAAGAGCTCGATAAAGAACATCAACTGTAGAGGATTAAAGGGTTTACAAGAACGATGAAAGAAAATATTTTGTGATCTATCGTAATGCTATCAATCGATCTATCAAACGTTAACCTAATATGCATGCAAGCATATTATTATATACTAAACCCTACAGCTCACGGTTGGACAGGCCCAAACCGGAGATCAAAATATTTGGACTATTGACCGAGCCCAATGACGCAATACAAAAACTGATCTGCTACCCAACAATCTCCCCCTTTGCGTCAATTGGAGAGAGATCACTTTGTCTTCTTACTTGGGCCAGCAGCAGCAGGAGCCTTCTTCTTTACAGTATCAAACAGACGCGAAATGAGAGCAAGTATTGTCTGTCTGAATCGGATGTACCACTGTATCATATCATCGAAGTATTTGATATCATCTGCTGTATTCTCTTTACACTGATGGATGATCCCTAGCACGTGCTCAAGACAAGCAGTGGTATAAAGATGTTTATCCGCTAAGGCAAAGAGACATTCTGTCCTTCAGCCCTAGTGAACATGACCGAATTTCGCCTTGGGTCAATCTTTCCCATCTTCATCTGGTTGAGATCACTGGCCGAGCCAACAGGAGAGATCTTCGGTTTCTTCTTGAAGACATTGGCAATCTCCTGATCCATCAAGGCGACCTCCATGATATAACACACCAACATCCTTTTGAGATGGTCAATGATCAGAGCATATTCAGCTTCATTCGTCAAGAGGATGTTGTGTAGAACAATCCAGTCATGGGGGTTGAGGTTCGGTAGATCTGCTAAGGATATGGCATGTTCGGTTTTAGTAGACCCTCTGAGCACTTTGAACCGAAAGCTGATAAATCTCCCAACAGTGTGTGGCTTCAAAACCCGAACGTTAATTAACTTCTGAGCGCTCCAGGTTTGGTACTGGGGTTGAGCAGCCTTCAGGTAGAACTCGATCAGTTCACGATGAACCTCAGGATGAGGATGAGGAACTTCAGCAACGTTGGCGAAGGCGTGGAAAATGAACGCCTTTCGGGTTAAGGGCATGTCGAACTGAGAGTCGACAGAATTGTAGCAGTCGAAGGAGATCACCGGTTCGAGCCATAAGATACTCGGAGTATCGATTGCCTCCTTGATCATCCTCTCGAGTGTCCATGCAGGGAAAAGAGTCTTCCTGCTCTCGAGTAGGTCGTAGGCTTCTTTTTGCTTGCGTTCAGCTTCTTCAGCTTCCCGCGCCACACGAATGTTATCATCCTCAGTATTGCGACAACTTTTGTGTTTCAGCAAGTCGGAATGAGGAGGTTGCGATCCGGACTCCTTTTCTCCCCCTTGTTTCGGAGTGGACACGAAACTAGGTAGCCCTTCAATTTTGCTAAGTAGATCCAGGGCAGGGGCGAGTTTTTCTGCAAGGGTTCGCCTCACAGTGTGGTTCAGAATGGGATCGTGCGCTTCCAGGATGTTGGATATTGCTGAGTGTACATCCGAAACACACGTCCGTATTACCTCCCGTTCGGATCGAAGAGCGTCAAGTTGCTGTTGAGAACTTGTAAGTTGAGCACTCTTTACCTTGAGGGCAGTGGTCTTCCTTGCTAGAGCATCCATCAACGAGTTGTCATAGGCAAGATCCTCTTAGAGTTTAGAGAGGCGCTCGTCGATAGATGTCCGAAGGGCAGAGTTGTCGTCTGTCAAAGTTTGACGCAGGGTGGTGAATGACTTCAACTCTGTGGAGACGAACGTGGCCAATTGTTGAACAATCGGTTCCAGCGTTGTCTTGGTTGCAGCGGCACTCTCCTATAAAGATTGTAACAGGGCAGAGGCGTCTGAGAATAGTTTATCGACTTTTTCGGTCGCAGCCTCACAAGCTTTCGTGGAGGCGTCAATGGCTGCAGTGGCAGAAGCGAAGAAATCTTGCTGAGCCCTGGAGAAGGCATCAACAATCTTCTGAAGAGCAGCTTCAGAGAGAGAGGATTGAGAATTGGAGGATGAAGCAATAAGCAAGTCAACCTTCTCATGCAGCTCCTTAAGGTGCTTCTTTGTTACTGGAGCCTCCTCATCATCGTCGCTTTGGACCTGAAACAGACTGTAGTAGACCGAATCAAAGGTCATATTTTCCCCTCCAAGGAAAGGGTTATCTCCATCAGAGGCATGACCTAGAGATGGTGGGGGTGGTGAAGCTGGGGGTGTTGTGGTATGAGTAGGTTCAGGTTGAGTGTGAGTGGAGGTAGTTTGGGGTGGTTGTTGAGTGTGGGTAGTTTCGGGTGGTGGTTGGGTTTCGGTTGTGTTTATAGGTTCAGTAACAGGTGGTGATTCGGTTACATCGGTATGAACCCCCGTATCAGATACGTTGGTTGTAACCTTTGCAGTTGTTGTTGTTGTTGTATCGGTGAAAATGAGTGGTGGTATAGGGAAAGAGGTTTTAGGAATTGTGGTAGAGGGGTTTATGGTGGGAATGGAAGTAGGAATTGTTTGAGTGGGAGAGGGAATTGGTGAGTTATGGATTTCCATGTTTGGGGTAGGTGATCTGGGTGGGGTATTGCCTCTTGGAGGGGTTTCGCCTCTTTGAGAGCCGTTCGAATCCGAACTCTCACCGTCTGATTCACTCGAATAGGAAGCGATAATGAGCTTTCGCTTTGGCATAGTCTTTCGCCTTTTCTGCTGCGGGGACTGTGCAGCTTTCGTGGATTTCCTCTTCCTGGGAGAAGGACCTTTAGCCCCTTTGGCCACCTGCTTGCCTTTATCTGCCTTTTTGCCTCTCGAAACAGGCTTATCGGCATCATGAATGGACTTGAGCATCTCCGGCGTGAGATCCCTCGGTCCAGACTGCTTGAACTCCTTGATAGTCCGGATGATTCTGCTGTCTGCTGGGACATCAGCATACATGGTCTCCGGAATGGAACCAATAAAAGGGAATTTTGATGCATCTGAGACGATAATCTTCGTGGTATGGAAAGTACCGATCGAAGACATCGATGCACCGACAACAGTGGGGACATCGAACTTATCCATCGCCCACTTAGTGATGAGAGTCCAAAACCTTGCATACGACACCTCAGAATGTCGTGAAGAAGAAGAGAGGCTTTGGATGAGTTGTTGCCAGAGAACCAACCCATAGTCAACATTGATTCCGTTGTAGACGCCATACATGGTCGACAAGAAGAGTTGACTGGAGCCGTCTGATCCTGAGCTCCTTTTTGATAAACCCTTGAAAAGGACAGTGAACATACCGTTCCACTGTGGCGGCAAACATGACTTTTTAAACTTCGCGACAGAGGAGAGCGCCTCCGTGTACCCCATATTGTAGAACATACTGTAGAGATGCCCAATCGGAATCGTCTCCGGATTAACCCTTGAAGGGTCAGCAGCAAACCCTAGCAATGAACCAAAACGTTGCTTGGAAATCGAGGCTTTGTGATCAGAAACCTCGAAGAAGATCCTATCGATTGTTTTATCGTAATGTGCAGTCACATAAATCTGCGATAAGAGCTCCATGGGCACCGATTCCACCCTAGAAAGTGCAGGAGCGATGGGCGAGTATTTCAGGCACTCGATGATCGGAAACATGTAGGAGTCGTATGCCTGAGGGGTTAAATCGATCACCAAACATTGTTGAGGGCGAATGGGAAGGATGTGCGAGGTAGCATGAACGGATGATGAATCTGCCATTGTTGAAATTGGGAAGAAGATGATGAACAGTAAGGGTTTCAGGGAATTTTTGCTCTCTTGGGAATTTGGATGCAGTAAAGAGGTAAATGGGAGAAGACGCCTCCTTTTATAGTGGGTTTTAGGAGAGAGAAAAATCTGCACAAATCTTCTATCGAAATACCAAGGGTTTTCCCAGAATTTGACTGATGCGTGACAGTTAAGGTAAGCGATGATCACGCATGAGAGAGAGTGTCAGATTCCTTGGAACACGCCTCCCATCAAGCGCCGTTTCTGATAAACCGTTTCAAATCCACATGCGCTTTTCTGTGCTTTTTAGAGATGAATCGTTTCAACTTCGTACACGCGTCTGCGACGTCATATGGAGATTGGACGTTTCAAATTCGCATGCGTTCCCTTTTTACCGCCGTTTGAAATCAAATTAATTAGCCTCCCGCCTGAGTCAGCAACCTTTCATCTTATCCCTATAACGGCATCTTTTGAATAATACTCCCACGTGGATGAATTTTGACCACATCTTTTAAGTAACCACCAATTCAGTAAAACAGCCTGTAATTATTAGTACCAGAATTTTGGAAAATCAAAGATTTTCGTGCTAAGAGTGTAAAAAGAAAAGAAATAAAGCAAATCTTTTTAGGAATAAATGTGATGTCAATAAAGACATGAAACAAATGATCCCGGGCACGAATCTCTTCCTTCAAAGTCAAGAGAGACCTTAAAGTGTTAGTGTGGTTTCCTGTTGAATGACGATCAAACACTTATTAATAAGTGTTGAAAGGCTTCTTTTAATTAGGCTCCTTAGGGTGGCTTTAGCTTTGATTCAACAGTCATAATCTTGAAATAAGATAGAAAGTGAACAAAGTACTTGTGAGACCGGTGTAGTCTGTTGAACAAGTAGGTAGGAATTAATTTTAAAGTGGCTTGGAAAATATAAAATCTCAACAAAAAATTGAAAAACTGGATCCCAAGGGAAGAAATGTTATGGTGTTTAACAATTTCATAGGAATCACACAAAATAAAAATTTGAGATTTCATCAAGTTACATCCGTCAATTCTTTGGTGAAAACTTGAGCAAATTAATTGTTCACCGTCAATTCAGATTTGGTGTTGAATTTTGGGTTTCACTCAGCTCGTAGTGGCACGAAACTAAGATCATAAACACAGTGTTTGAGTAACCATAAACCTCAGTGGTAATTGCTGAGAGTCTCAAGGGTTACGTTGATGAAACGAATGTAATGGAGAAGTGTAATGGAGATGGTGTAAGAAATTAAAGTACCTCTGCTGTGAAAATAAGGACCAAGCAAAAAACTCTTATCTCATGTGAGAAGAGAGTTAGGTAGCTCACGATTAGAATAAATGTGGTAGCCTAATTGGGAAGACAAGGTTTGTGTATACCAAGTCATTAAGGCAATTATTCAGAATCTTATGAGGCTTTGGGCACATACAGCAGCATGCTTCTAGGGACACTTAACTAATCCAACAATTTTATCCCCATAAACGAACGAACACACAAAAAAAATTAAAGACAAAAAAAAAATAAAAAAACAAAATAATTTTGGAGTTTTTGATATTAGAAGGAAATAAATATTTTTGAAATTTTTGATATATAAAAAATAATAAAAAATTAAGACCAAGAAAGAAAATAAAAAGATAAAAAAAAACATTGGAAAATTATGGAACTGAACCCGAACGTTCGGTTGGTTTCGGTTGAGAAAAATTTTGAAAAACCGAACCCGAGCGTTCGGTTGGTTTCGGTTTCGAAAAATTTTGAAAAACCGAACCCGAGCGTTCGGTGGGTTTCGGTTTTGAAAATTTTTGAAAAACCGAACCCGAGCGTTCGGTTGGTTTCGGTTTTGAAAAATTTTGGAAAACCGAACCCGAGCGTTCGGTAGGTTTCGGTTTTGAAAAATTTTAGAAAACCAAGGAATTTAGGCTTGCAAAAAGAAAATACTTTGAACAATAAGATAAACAACTTTGTACATGACATTTACAACCAAGAAAACTACCTTTGAAGTGATGAGCGAGTGCAGATGATTCAACCGAACCTGAACGTTCGGTCAATTTCGCTTCTTACGTTTGAGGTTGAGAGGTAGTTTGTGGTACTGACTCTGATTCCATCATACCTAGCCCTTGTAAAATTCTATTGAATGACGCTTCGGGAAGAGCTTTGGTAAAGACATCAGCCAGTTGATCAGTGGTTCTAACAAAGTGTACTTCAACGTTTCCATCTTCCACATGATCTTTGATGAAGTGATACCTCAATGCTATGTGTTTGGTTTTGGAGTGTTGCACTGGGTTATGACAGATCCTAATTGCACTTTTAGAGTCACAATATAGTGGGATCTTCTTCATATTGAGTCCATAGTCTCAAAGTTGACTCTGGATGCAAATCACTTGAGAGGTGCAGGATGCAGCTGCTATGTATTCAGCTTCGGCAGTAGACAAAGACACGCACGTTTGTTTCTTTGATTGCCAGCTAACCAACTTCCCGTCAAGGAATTGGCAGCCACCAGTGGTGCTTTTTCTATCGAGTCCACATCCTCCAAGGTCTGCATCTGAGTAGGCTTGAACGAAGAAGCCTGAGTTGGAAGGATACCATAGACCTAAAGAGGCAGTTCGCTTGAGATATCGTAGAATGTTCTTCACTGCAAGCATGTGAGGTTCGCGTGGGTTTGCCTGAAATCTAGCACAGTAACACACAGAAAACATAATGTCAGGCCTACTAGCAGTAAGATACATCAGAGAGCCTATCATTTGACGATAAAGCGTGATATCAACAGCCGGTTTGTCCACGGATGGGGTGAGCTTCCTTTTCTGCCAGGAATTCTTCGAATTCTCTATTTTTGAATTCCAGACCATTGTCGCTTCTGATGTTGCGAACGACCTTCTTCAGCTGTACTTCAATCTGCTTGATGAGCACCTTTAGCTTTTGAGTCGCTTCAGATTTAAGCTTCAAAAAGAACACCCATCTAAAACGCGAAAAGTCATCAACAATAACAAGAATATACTTGCTACCACAGATGCTTTCGATAGATGACGGACCACATAAATCAATATGAAGTAATTCAAGTGGTTCAACAACTTTAGTGTTTATTATAGATGGATGACTTTGACGACTCTGCTTCCCCATTTCGCATGCAGCACACAAATGATCTCTATCGAACTTGAGTAGTGGAAGACCTCGAACATGACCTCCAATGACAAGTTTGTTGATGTCTTTAAAGTTGAGATGAGAGAGCCTTCGGTGCCACAACCAGCTTTCGTCAGATTGTGCTTTTGATAACAGACATATAGCTGGGTTTCCTTTGATGGGTTTGAGGTTTAGTGGAAACATTTCACCTTTACATTCAGATTTGAGAATAACTCTTTTCGTCTTCTTCTCAATTATTTCAGAACCCTTATCGTCGAATAAGACTTTGAGACCGGTACCTCCAACGAGCTGAGATACAATGATGAGGTTGTGTTGTAGCCCTTCCACGTATGCCACCTTCCTTATCATGAAATCACCATTAGTAATCATTCCATAGCCTTTTATGGTGCCAAAGGAGTTGTTTCCAAACTTAACGTTTCCACCATTTGAAAGAGACCTGTATTCCCTCAGCTCTTCTTTCCTCCCTGTCATGTGACGCGAGCAGCCACTATCAATGTACCATTCTTCGTCAAACTGCTCGTCACTGATAACCTGCAAAAATTAAGCAGATTTAGGAACCCAAAGTTTCTT
Source organism: Lactuca sativa (assembly GCF_002870075.4). Lineage (NCBI taxonomy): Eukaryota > Viridiplantae > Streptophyta > Magnoliopsida > Asterales > Asteraceae > Lactuca > Lactuca sativa. The sequence continues at coordinate 242,878,586 of NC_056627.2, forward strand.
GGGTCCACGTGAGCCTTTCACAGGTACAGGAATAGTAAGAGAGATGTCAACAAGGTATGTTCATTTTATTAATGTTGTTTCATCTTTCTTTTTGATAGTAAAAACTTTAATTTTATTAGAATTAGGTGCTTTCGGTTTTGACTCTGGTTCAACCACTGAAACCTTCTGTTTCCCTTTTTGTTCTGCTGATGATTGAGATTTTTGAGAAGGAGCAGAATGGAAGTTAGGACGAGATGGAGAAGAGTTAGAAGAATTAGAAGAATTAGATGAGTGAGAATGAGAGGGCTTATATTGAGATGACTTCTTGGCTGGAGACTCTAGGTAACCCTTTTGCTTTTGATCATTTGTGGGACTGACCTTAGAGTTTTGATCTCTTTTGATTTCAGAACCGAACCTTTGCTTTCGGTTGGTTTCGTTCTCTGAACCGAACTTCTGCGTTCGGTTGGAGTCATTCTCAGAACCGAACCTTTGCTTTCGGTTGGAATTATTTTCTGAACCGAACCTTTGCTTTCGGTTGATGTTTTTCTCCGAACCGAACCTCTGCTTTCGGTTGTTGTAGCTCTCTTGCGATTCAACAGGATTTTTCTCAGACTTTAGGTTCTTGTCTTGATGTGAGAAATAAGCATTCTGGGATTGCCAGAACTGTTTTCTTTCAGAGAGATTCTTCCTGTATCTCTGATTCCTTTGACATTTCTGATTTCTCATCTGCTTCGGTTGATGATGGATGTTGGCTTTTGGTTTCGGTTTTTCTTTGGCTGGTTCACTTTGGCTTTCGGTTGATGATGGATGTTGGCTTAAAGATGTGACTTCTTTTGCTGGGCTTCCTTTTTCTTGAGGAATGTCTTTCGTACCACTAGTACTTGGCACATCAAAGTTATCAGGCTTATTCAAGGGTTCTGGCACGTATCTGCTTTTGCTTTTCCATGAGGTCCTTTCAGACAAACCTACTGTTTCATCAGCATTATCGATTGGAGCTGACCAGAAGAACTCATTGCATCCATCAACATTGTCTTCATTTACAATAGCTGTGAGTTCAGCAGTCTGATGTTCGGTTACGCCAGTGACCTTGTACACATGATTTGGAGTGGTTCTAACTTTTTCATATACAACGGCCTTTTCTGCAAGAATCGGGGACTTTTGTTGGGACAAACGAGCGAACTCCACTGAATTTTCTGAAATTAGATTTTTGTGGTTTTCAGGTTCGCTTTTTACAAATTCTGAGCAGTCAACCGTGTCCTCTACAGAAATTTCACTCATATTGTCATCCTCATTAAGCTCAGATGCATTTTCAACATCAATTTTGTTTTCTAAGCTCAAGTTGGCGTTTAAAGAGTCAAATTTTTGTATGGTTTCGGTTCTCAGTTTCAGTCTATCATTTTCATCCAAAAGGTTTTTAAGCATGTCCTTATGGTCCTTGGATTTAATGAAAGATTCTATTTTGTCCAGTCCATACATATAGGTCGGATTAACATCCTCAGATGATATCACACTCTCACAATTATACGCTTTGGCATCAATTTCATCCTCCTTAAACTCAAGGAAGGGTAAAATCATGCGATGAATCTTTTGTCCTATTTCACAATCCAAATGAAGCTGAGTAATATTAGAGTAAAGGCGTTTAGCAATCAGACAAAACACATTTCGCTGTTTCAAAAGCTTTAAATTGTCTCTTTGTAAATAAATGTTTTCATCTTTTATTTTGATTAATTCCGACTCCTTCAGTTCGATCCACATGCGTCGTTCCTCACTCTTCGAAGATACCCTGCTTAATTGGTCAGTTAGGTTAGAATTGGTGACTCGAGTTTGAGTTAAACTACTATCTAGATGAGAGATTCTTGAATTAACACTTTTTAGTTCTTTTTCATATGAGCATTGTGGGACTTTAAATGAGACAAAAACCGATTGTACCTTCTTAATCAGTTCATCGAGCTCGTTGAACTGCACACTGAGTAGTTTGGCTGTAAAGCACATATCCTGTTGCTCCTTCGGTTCATTATCCCCACCATAATTCACGTAGCCTGTCCCATATCTCTTTTGCGTCGTGCATGAGATCACCAGCCTGAAAGTATCGGACTGAAGGGCGAATCTGATCAATTTTAACGCCTTGATATTGCACTGAAATTTATCTTTTTCATCTTGCGCAATATCTTTAACATCTTTCAGAAGATCATTGTACTCCTTTTGAGTTTTAATAATCCTTGAAGTTGCAGAATGAGAAAACGGTCTAGAAACAATTGCTTCCCAGATGAGGTATCCATTATCCTCAGATCCAATAACATAATCTTCAAAGTGATGCGCCCAGACTTCATAATCATGGGTTTATAGGATGGGAATCTTCGTGGTTGATCCAATGTTGTTCGAAATATTGATGGGATTCGATTGCGACTCATCCATAATGATCGAATAACCTGTTCAAAGATCAGACTTGTAATAAATCAAATTAGGGCAAAACAATAAATATCGAGATACGTCAATAATGAGATGACGGCTCAATAAATATCAATAATTGCGGAATAACCCTAATTGAAACCTTTTTCATAGAAAAGAAGTGTATCGATTACACAGCCTCCTGCTCCGATACCAATTGATAAGTTTAAAAATAAACTTGAAGATCGATTAGATCTATAAAACAGGTAAAGAAATAAATACGTAAACAGCAAGAACACTCGAATGGATCAAACGTGTCGAATGATTAATAGGTAATCCTCAGAAGAGCTCGATAAAGAACATCAACTGTAGAGGATTAAAGGGTTTACAAGAACGATGAAAGAAAATATTTTGTGATCTATCGTAATGCTATCAATCGATCTATCAAACGTTAACCTAATATGCATGCAAGCATATTATTATATACTAAACCCTACAGCTCACGGTTGGACAGGCCCAAACCGGAGATCAAAATATTTGGACTATTAACCGAGCCCAATGACGCAATACAAAAACTGATCTGCTACCCAACACCCTCCAGCCAAAAACCCTTATTTGTGAGTCTTGACCTCTATCAACTTCTAAGCCTCGTAAACCCAAATATGCGACCTTTGGCCACCATTTTGGAGTTCGCAAGCTTTTATGTGTGATTTTGGAGTGTTCCTGAGCATTTGAGGAGGTTAAAGATTATTAAAGGATCATCTTTTGGAGTGGGGCTTGTAGATCCAGAACTTTCTCATCATTTGCCATCTATTGGAGTCCCTTTGGTTTGCATTTATGAGTTTGAGTTTGCCCTAAGAGTTGGACACTAGATTTGGACGTTTTAGGTGTCCCAAATGCATAAAAATGTGATCTTGATTGTTGATATCATCTCTTGCATGTGGTTTAACCATTTTGATGAAGTTGGAAAGTAAGAACTTAGATTTATGACCCATTGAGCCATGGAAAAGCTCAAATTTATCAACTTTATGGATTAAGGCGTGTTTTGGGTCCAGATCTGAGAATTGGACGTCTTGGCTTAAGGGATTAAGACATTTTCTAGGTTAGGAATGGACTGGCTCAGTACGTGGGGCGTACTGAGCTTGTTGTGCGTACACTTAGTGTACCCATTGAGTACGCGGGGCGTACTCAGTTAGAGGAAACTTTGCATTTTGGGCTTTCTTTTGGGCTTAGATGTTTGAGTTTTTAGTGGGTCATTTGAGTATAAGTGTTCTGGACTGGGAAGAATGGTTAGGCTTTAGGCTAAGGCCCATGTAAGGGGTTTGGGCCCAATTTGGTAAATTGGGCCATAGTTGGGCCTTGGTTGATTAATTGGCTTTTGGGCCTTTTAGATTGTGAGTTTGGGACTTAGTCTTAAACCAAGCTAGGTTAAGGTTAAAATGGTCTTTTTACCCTAAGTATGGATTTATGGATATGGATTGGGACCCAAATGTTGATTTGGTGTTGTCTTGATATTGCCGGTTTAGGGATCTGTCAGCTAGCTGCCAGGGATCGTCTGTGTGATTTGGCAGTGCGAGGGTGAGTCACCTCACTATGTTTAGTGGGTCGAAGGCACCAATGCCAGCCCTCGAATTGTTATGCTTAGTATGCTTGTTGTCTGCATGAATCTTGCATGTGTTATGTGTTTTATGTTTACCGAGCGGGGCCCGATGCTAGCTGGGGCCTGATGAGTACATTGTATGTTAGATATTTGTATGTGTTTTATCATTACCGGGTACGACCTGATGCCACACGGGGCTCGAAGGCTAGTCTGTATGCTATTTATCTTTGTGATTATGGCATGTGTTGTGTGTTTATATGTTTACATGTTTATATGTTATATGTTTATATGTTTATACCGGGCGGGGCCCGATGCCATGTGGGACCTGAAGTTGACTAATCTTTATACCGAGCGGGGTTCACTATCGGGGCGGGGCCTGATGCTAGACGGGGTCCGATGACACGGCAGGGCCCATTATGTGTTTATTTATTTATGTATAGTATGTGGTATTTTGGGGAACTCACTAAGTTTTATGCTTACGGTTTTCAGTTTATGTTTCAGGTGCTTCGTTTTTCTAAATTGGAGGAGATCGGGATGATTGCAAGGAACACACCACACATTTCCGCATTCTGTGATTTACTTTCATTTAATATTCATAAAAACATCATTTTTTGTAATTCATTTCATAACATATATAAAAACCCCAAGATCACATAATATAAAAATCCCGCGTGTGTGCACTGATCAGGCCGGCGCCTTCTCGCGATCCTCACTAGTACCTAAAACAATTAACACCAACACTGTAAGCATAAAGCTTAGTGAGTTCCCCAAAATACCATATAACACATATCAGCCACTCGAGGCTATAACTCTGTGGGTCCGTGCACCCATACTCTGTGAACCCTCAGGTTCTAACTCTGTAAACAAGCATAACATAAATCACATAGAAGAATGCAGTGCAACACATAACATACATAGCATACAAATACTCTATCATATAACTCTGGTTACCTACTCAAGGTAAAGTATAGTGAGAAGACTCACCTCGCGTGTCTCGATATCTCACAACCTGGGAATCCCTCGTGCCCGATTCTCCGAGCTCTAATCCTCCTATAACATCATAATGTCCCTAGTTAACACTTTATATCTCTAATGTTGACTATCCCTAAGAAGTCAACACAGGTCCACTCTAGTCAACGGTCAACTTTGACCGGACTCGACGAGTGCTAGGGCGACTCGGCGAGTCTACACGTTCTCACCAATTCTCTAAGATTCCCTTTCTACACGTCGAGTATCCCCCCTGACTCGACGAGTTCCTCCTGGAAGAATCGCGGGGCCACCCCGACTCAACTCGCCGAGTCTGAAGAACAACTCGGCGAGTCCCAGTTCGACTCAGACCACCTATTAACCCTCTCTAACTCGCCCTGACTCACCGATCCAACTCATAACCCGGACAGGACCATTCTAAGGCAATCTTCAAGCTACTCGCCGAGTCTGTTCATCGGACTCGGCGAGTCCATGCCATGCAACCGCTCAAACTGCTTTCTAAGGTCAGATCTGCTCCGACAATTCACAGGTCTGGCCTTCCTAAACTGGTTAATTACGTAAAGCCCTCATTTCGGTGCTCATAATACACCCCATGACTCATAATTTACGTTTTGACCTAAGGCATAAGGATTCCAATCCAAAACCTCCATTGATTCCCTAAATGCTCAGGCATGGGACATTCTGGACTTCCAAGGGTCCCAATATAGGGTTCCAATCGCTTGGGGGACTAAGGAAACACTCAATCTAGCCACAAAAGGGTTCAATAAACCCTAAATCCATATACACATCAACATAGAAGAATGCAACTCGAAAATATTACCTGAATAACGTTGCTCTGTGTCCCCAATCCTCAGAATGTGGCTTCTCTTGTTGTTCCCTTAACCAAGCCTCCTCCTCCTTGCAAAATAACACTTCCAAGATCAATAATGGTCTTCTACCTTGCTCCAGATGCTCACAATCGAATTAGGGTTTCTCTCAAAGGACTAGGATGAACAATGACGGCCATAATGCCCCTTATATGTCCCAAACCTGGACGGTTAGGGTTTCGCTAAACAGCGCAGACTCGCCGAGTCCATATCCGGACTCGTCGAGTCCAGTCGCAAACCCGCGACCAGATCTGCGATCCTACTCGGCGAGTCTGAGCTCCAACTCGCCAAGTCCCCTCTTAAAACACCCAAAAATTATAAATATAACGATACCTGGAATTCCGGGCTGTTACAACTCTCCCCCACTAGGACTAGACTTCGCCCTCGAAGTCTCACTCTGAAAATAGCTCCGGATGCTGCTCCTGCATCTCATGCTCCGGCTCCCAGGTCATTTCCGATCCCTTCCGGTGCTGCCACTGAACTAACACCAGAGGTATCTCCTTATTCCTCAGAACCTTGATCTTCCGATCTCTGATGGCCACTGGTCTCTCAGCATAATTCAGGCTCGCATCCACCTGAATGTCCTCTAATGGAACCACTGCCGACTCATCGGCTATACACTTTCTCAATTGCGACACATGAAAAGTGTTGTGGATCTGACTCAATTCCGCTGGCAACTCCAAACGGTAGGCCACCCGGCCTACCCTCGCAATCACACGAAAAGGCCCAATATACCGGGGCCCCAACTTGCCCCTCTTCCTGAATCGAATCACTCCTTTCCAAGGAGAGACCTTCAGGAGTACGAAGTCGCCGACCTGAAACTCAAGCTCGGATCGGCGTCTGTCTGCATAACTTTTCTTTCGGCTCTGGGCGGTCAATAACCTCTGTCTAACCTGCTGAATCTGCTATGTCGTCTGAAGCACTATCTCTGTACTGCCCATCACTCTCTGTCCCACCTCTCCCCAACAAATGGGGGTCCGACATCTCCTACCATACAACAGCTCAAAGGGCGGCATACCGATGCTCGAATGATGGCTGTTGTTGTAGGAAAACTCTGCCAAGGGCAAATACGCATCCCAGCTACCCCCGAAATCCAACACACACGCCCGAAGCATGTCCTCGAGCGTCTGAATCGTCCGCTCACTCTGACCGTCTGTCTGGGGATGATATGCGGTACTAAAATGCAATCTAGTACCCAACTCCTCATGAAATTTCTTCCAGAACCTAGAAGTGAAACGCACATCACGATCTGAAACAATCGAGATCGGCACCCCATGCCGAGATACTACTTCTCTCACATACACCTCCGCCAATTTCTCTGCTGAAGAACTCTCACTAATGGCAAGGAAGTGAGCGCTCTTCGCCAATCTGTCTACAATCACCCAAACTGCATCAACTCCTCTGGCAGTCCTCGGCAATTTGGTGATGAAATCCATAGTGATCTCTTCCCACTTCCACTCGGGAACCTCTAATGGCTGCAACTTGCCATGCGGTCTCTGGTGCTCGGCCTTAACCCTACGGCAGGTCAAGCACCTCTCTACAAACCACGTGACATCCCTCTTCATGCAGAGCCACCAATATTCTCTCCTCAAATCCAAATACATCTTTGTAGCCCCGGGATGGATCGAGAATTTCGATCGATGTGCCTCCTCCATCAAAGTAGTACGCATACCGCCCACAAACGGTACCCAAATCCGACCCTGAAAGGTCATCAACCCTCGAACATCAGTAACGAACTCTGAAACCAACCCAACGACCCGTTCTCTCTTTTGCATCTCCGGTTGCATAGCCTCAGACTGTTCCCCACGAATGGCATCCAGTACTGGAGCTATCACGGTCAACCTCAAACATACATTTCCTAGTGGAGTGCTCTCCCCCTTACGGCTCAACGCATATGCTACCACATTAGCTTTGCCCGGGTGGTACAGGATCTCGCAATCATAATCCTTGACCACATCCAACCACCTCCTCTGACGCATGTTTAGGTTGGGCTGGTCCATCAAGTACTTCAAACTCTTATGGTCCGTGTATATCGTGCAACGAACCCCATACAAGTAATGACGCCAAATCTTGAGGGCGAACACTACCGCCCCCAGCTCTAGATCATGCGTGGGATATCTCGTCTCGTAAGGCTTCAGCTGCCTCGATGCATATGCTATTACATGCCCTCTTTGCATCAGAACTGCACCCAACCCCGAAATAGATGCATCATAATAAACTACAAAATCCTCCATCCCTTCTGGGAGAGCTAACACCGGGGCTTCGCACAGTCTCTGGCGAAGTGTCTCAAAAGAGGTCTGCTGCTCGGGTCCCCATGAGAATGCAACCCCCTTTCGGGTCAATCTAGTAAGTGGCACTGCAATTCTGGAGAAGTCCTTAATAAATCTCCTATAATACCCTGCCAATCCAAGGAAACTCCTGATCTCAGAGGGTGACTTCGACACCTCCCAACTCATCACCGCCTCAACCTTGGCCAGATCGACCAATATCCCTTCCTGATTAACAACATGTCCTAGGAATTGGACCTCCCGCAACCAGAAGTCACACTTGGAGAACTTTGCATAAAGCTTCTCCGATCTCAAAACCCCAAGAACCTCCCTCAAATGTTCCTCATGCTGCTCTCTAGATCTCGAATACACCAAAATATCATCGATAAATACAATCACTGACCGATCCAACATCGGCCTACATACCCTGTTCATGAGATCCATGAATACAGCCGGGGCATTGGTGAGCCCAAAAGGCATCACCACAAACTCATAATGCCCATATCGCGTCCTGAATGCTGTCTTCTGTACGTCCTCATCCCGCACTTTCACTTGATGATATCCCGACCTCAAGTCGATCTTGGAAAACCAAGATGCTCCCTGCAACTGATCAAATAAATCGTCGATCCTCGGTAATGGGTAACGGTTCTTGACCGTCAACTTGTTCAACTCCCGGTAATCAATGCACATCCGGTGTGAACCATCTTTCTTCTTGACGAACAGAATAGGTGCTCCCCACGGCGAGCTGCTCACCCGAATGAATCCCTTCCCCAGCAACTCCTGAAGCTGCGAGGATAACTCTTGCATCTCTGGAGGTGCAAGATGATAAGGCACCTTAGAGATAGGCGCGGCTCCCGGAATCAAATCAATACCAAACTCCACTTGCCTCACAGGAGGTACTCCCGGCAGCTCCTCGGGAAAGACATCTGGAAACTCATGCACCACCGGTACCTCCTCAACTGAACTCGGTCTCTCGGAAGTCGCTCGCGTATCCATCACATACGCCACAAAACCCTTACAGCCCTGCTGTAGACACTGCCTCGCTCTGGCGGCCGAACAAAAGGCTGATCCCGAATGCGTACCCTCACCGTACACCGAAAGAACTCCCCCACTAGGGTCTCGTATAGTCACCAGCTGACGCTCGCAGTCGATGACTGCGCTGAATCGGCTCAACCAGTCCATGCCCACAATGACACAGACATCACCCATCGCGATAGGAATTAGGTCAATTGGAAACTCAACCCCAAAAATCTCTAACACACATCCCCGGAAAACCCCCGTGGCACAAATCACTCTATCATCAGCTATGGAAACTCTCAGAGGCCGACTCAATGCCTCACGACTAACACTGATATGCTGACTAAAGGCCAGAGATACAAAAGACCGACTCGCACCCGAGTCAAATAACACTAAAGCAGGCACAGAATTCACAAGGAAGGTACCTACGTATAACCTAATATAAGCATAATATTTCAACATCAATATAAATACATGAAAGGAAACGTACCAGCCACCACCTCGGGCGCAGCGCGGACTTCCTCCGCAGTCAGCTGGAAGGCTCTCCCTCGAGCTCTCGGTGCCTCGGTCTTCATAGGCCGACTCTCTGTAGCTCTGGTGGCGGCAGGAGCAGATCCCTGAGGTGCTCCGCGCAGCTGCGGACACTCAGCCTTCCGGTGTCCAGTCTGGTTGCAGTGAAAGCACACTGCAAACCCCTTGGGGCAGTCCTTGGCCATGTGCCCCTCCTTGCCACATTTGTAGCAAGACCCCGCTCGGCAAACTCCGTCATGCCCCTTGTTGCACTTTCCGCAAGTGCGGCCCTTCTGGCTCCCTGGTCTGGGATCAGCAGGCTTGGCCCGCTTGGCGGCCGGCTGCGACTGTGCTGGTCGCCGATCCCTCCCCTGAGACTCCGCCTCCTCCCTGGCCTGAGTCTCAAGCTCGATCTCCCTCTTCCGGGCATTTGCCTGAAGCTCGGCAAATGTCCGGTACGAGGAGTTTGCAGCGAACTCCCAAATATCCCGCCTCAAGACGCTCAAGTAGTGGCTCATACGTGCCTGCTCAGTGGGCACGTGCTCAGGGCAGAACATCGCCCTCTCGTGGAACATCCTCGTGATTGCTGTAACAGACTCAGTACCCTGCTTGAGGGTCAGAAACTCCTGTGCTAAACGCTCCCTCTCCACCTGGGGAACGTACTCATCTCGAAACATGGTGGTGAACCTCTCCCAAGTCACCGTAGAAAGCTCGGCAGGCGTATAATGCGCCGTTGCAAACTTCCACCAGTCCTTCGCTCCCAAGCGAAGCTGGTTCAGCGCGAATCGGACCTTCAAATGCTCAGGAGACGAGCAAGTGAAGAAGCACCCCTCAATATCAGATATCCACGTCATCGCTGCCACCGGACCCGGGGTCCCATCGAACTCTGGTGGTTTTGTGTTGCTGAATTCCCGGAATAGTAACGCGTCCCCACCCTGCGGCCTTGCAGCAGTCACCGCTGCGGTAGCCACTGCAGCAGCAGCCTCAGTAATAGCGGCATAACGCTCGTTGAACGTCTCAATCAGTGTGGTCTTTATGGACCCAAACATCTCCGGAATCTCGGCCCTGATGGCTGCAGCTACCTTCTCCTGGATGATCCGGCGGATATCCTCCTCACTGGTACCACTGCTCTCGGACATGAAACGTGTCCTCACCATGATCTACCGCTAAAATACGACATACAATAAATTTAGAATCCCCACGAACACACTCACACTCGTCAACTCTTTCCTCCTTGATTCTTGGCATTCCAAAGATTCTTATTTGGGCTGCACCCCGCTCCGGTGCTTCCAGTAGTACGGGCCCAATACTACTGTCCGCACCGCACCAGAATACACTCCAAGTCCTCCTCTTCGGATTCCAGGTCTCAAGTACTCTATCATGCGTAGACCACTCTCTAATATATCTATCATAAGTCCCTCGCTGCTACCTACTCACTCTCAAGCATCTCATAGCAGCTCACCTCTCCCTAGACTAAGGCATCACAAATCAGGCCAATCTATTCCTAGTAGCAATGCCTAGCCTACTCTAGCATGCAGATACATCATATCAATATTAACATCACATAATGTAAGGGTATTTTGGGAAATCACCGTTCGGGCACGGACTGATCGTACACACATCTCTTGCTCTACGTCTTTTCAAAAATCTTTTAATCTTTTGAAAATTACATCTCAAATCCTCAGTTTGAGTTCAAATACGCCCGAAGGTGTACTCGAATCCCTCAAACCAAGGCTCTGATACCAAATTGTAACGCCAAGGATTTAAAAATAATTTTTCGCATTTAATAAAGACAAACTTCATTTAATATTCATAAAAACATCATTGTTTGTAATTCATTTCATAACATATATAAAAACCCCAAGATCACATAATATAAAAATCCCGCGTGTGTGCACTGATCAGGCCGGCGCCTTCTCGCGATCCTCACTAGTACCTGAAACAATTAACACCAACACTGTAAGCATAAAGCTTAGTGAGTTCCCCAAAATACCATATAACACATATCAGCCACTCGAGGCTATAACTCTGTGGGTCCGTGCACCCATACTCTGTGAACCCTCAGGTTCTAACTCTGTAAACAAGCATAACATAAATCACATAGAAGAATGCAGTGCAACACATAACATACATAGCATACAAATACTCTATCATATAACTCTGGTTACCTACTCAAGGTAAAGTATAGTGAGAAGACTCACCTCGCGTGTCTCGATATCTCACAACCTGGGAATCCCTCGTGCCCGATTCTCCGAGCTCTAATCCTCCTATAACATCATAATGTCCCTAGTTAACACTTTATATCTCTAATGTTGACTATCCCTAAGAAGTCAACACAGGTCCACTCTAGTCAACGGTCAACTTTGACCGGACTCGACGAGTGCTAGGGCGACTCGGCGAGTCTACACGTTCTCACCAATTCTCTAAGATTCCCTTTCTACACGTCGAGTATCCCCCCTGACTCGACGAGTTCCTCCTGGAAGAATCGCGGGGCCACCCCGACTCAACTCGCCGAGTCTAAAGAACAACTCGGCGAGTCCCAGTTCGACTCAGACCACCTATTAACCCTCTCTAACTCGCCCTGACTCACCGATCCAACTCATAACCCGGACAGGACCATTCTAAGGCAATCTTCAAGCTACTCGCCGAGTCTGTTCATCGGACTCGGCGAGTCCATGCCATGCAACCGCTCAAACTGCTTTCTAAGGTCAGATCTGCTCCGACAATTCATAGGTCTGGCCTTCCTAAACTGGTTCATCACGTAAAGCCCTTATTTCGGTGCTCATAATACACCCCATGACTCATAATTTACGTTTTGACCTAAGACATAAGGATTCCAATCCAAAACCTCCATTGATTCCCTAAATGCTCAGGCATGAGACATTCTGGACTTCCAAGGGTCCCAATATAGGGTTCCAATCGCTTGGGGGACTAAGGAAACACTCAATCTAGCCACAAAAGGGTTCAATAAACCCTAAATCCATATACACATCAACATAGAAGAATGCAACTCGAAAATATTACCTGAATAACATTACTCTGTGTCCCCAATCCTCAGAATGTGGCTTCTCTTGTTGTTCCCTTAACCAAGCCTCCTCCTCCTTGCAAAATAACACTTCCAAGATCAATAATGGTCTTCTACCTTGCTCCAGATGCTCACAATCGAATTAGGGTTTCTCTCAAAGGACTATGATGAACAATGACGGCCATAAGGCCCCTTATATATGTCCCAAACCTGGACGGTTAGGGTTTCGCTAAACAGCGCAGACTCGCCGAGTCCATATCCGGACTCGTCGAGTCCAGTCGCGAACCCGCGACCAGATCCGCGATCCTACTCGGCGAGTCTGAGCTCAAACTCGCCGAGTCCCCTCTTAAAACACCCAAAAATTATAAATATAACGATACCTGGAATTCCAGGCTGTTACACATGGTTTTATGGAATGATATGTATTAACGATTTATTAATTTAAAAATGAAATTTTATGTCATTCTTTTCGGGGTGTTACATATATTTTCTACTCATCTATTACTTAACTCATTAAGTACTTAATATTTATCTATGTTTAATAAAATATAAGTATTCTACATAATACCAATAGTGTCTAGACTTACATACACACTCTTATGATTATACTACATTTAATCATCTTTTAACTCTTTCTACTTTCTCTTAGGTATTTTAAAAAATACATTATCTATCTCTAACCATACATAGGATTATATTATATATAATCCTACCCTTTCTTTATTTACTCTTATGAGTATAACTCATAATACTCATATCTTCTCCTTATACATCTACATACATGCTCATATACATGTCTTACATGTATAACCACATTTACATAACCTTGCATAGGTTTATAATCAATATAATGCTAGTCTTATTCCTTTATGTCTTACATGCTACTCTTATTCCTCTATCAACATAAAATGTATAATATAATTTAAAGAGAAAGAGTGAGAACTATAACTCACATTATCATTTAGTGAAGACTAATTGTCCCACTTTAGCTCCTTTCTTCAAGTGATGCATCTTGATCCATCCTCTTTGCTCTTAGGCCTATTCATACATGCACACAAGTATCTTAATACTTGTTTTAACTTATTTATAACTTATTGACTCTTTAAGTCAAAATAACCACTTAATGGATCATAATTCTATATTTTCATTCTCTGTCTCTTAATCCTAATCAATTAATGAATTAAGCAACCCATAATACCTAATTCATTATAATCTAACATCTAATGAATCACGTAAATATAATCACTAGTTAGGGTTTCAAACCCTGACTCTCATTGGATTAATCTCACTCATGAGGATTACATACACAGCTTGTTTAATGCATCTAAACACCTTCATTAACATTACTAACAAACCTTCTTAATATAATCTAACTTTATTAACTCAAATCATCAAGAACACCATTGAAGCGCTACTAGCATAAAAATGGAGGAGAGGATTACCTCATTAGCTTTTCATTTGTAATCCAAGCCTCAAACACCCTTAATCGACTCTTGATTGTCTCCCATACTCGGAATCGTCGGAGCTTAGCTCGAAAGAGTTTTGGGGATGTTTTTTCGAGAATGAACACTTAAGAGCCTTTAAATCTGATACGTAACCGTGCCATAATCATCTGTTTACCGTGCTGCGGTAACCAGTTGACCTCGGTTAATGATCGCCACTTGATTTTCACGTCGTGGTGCTCTTCCTCTACTAGCATCCTACTTTGACCACCGCATTATGGCACATATATACCACCACGGGGTAAAGTACATTTCCATTTTTATTACAACGGAGTACCGCCGTGCTGTAGTGATCTATACACCGCACCGTGGTAACTACTTGACAGTAGCTCCTTGGCTGATTCTATTTTCAAAGCTTCATGTTTTCTTCATCTTAAATATGTTTTCTATGATCTTTATATCCACGTGAACGTGGGGACATAGTCTACACTTATATTAAGTCATATTTCATTAACTTAATACATGTCTTAATCTATTAAGTCACAAACTTGTCCAAAAAGCATAAAATTCCCATTTTACCCCTTTTGACAATTAATGCATCTTCTCATGCATTCTTTCTCTTGAACATACTCATTTAATCTCCTCTAAGTTACTTAAACTTATTTTGGCCATTCCCATGAAGTCACAACTTCATTTTCTCGAATTTTTCTTATAATTGACCATTTTGTCATTTTAGTCAATATTCAACTAAAAGTTAACTTTCTCCAAATTTCAGGTTCTTACAAAAAAATGTGAAATCTAATATTTTTTTTTAAATAAAAAGGTTAGTTTAAACAGAAAAAATAAATAAATATATTGGCTTCATACATAAAATCTTTTAATAATTGTGGTTTTATAAAAAAAATCTTTTAACGCATATAAATCATATTTGCATTAAATATTTTCTTCTTCCTATTATAATAAAAAAACAGTATTCATCCTATTAGTCATCTTAATTAATGTGATGTCATTTGTCAACCTATTGATTTTTCATTTCAAATTTCTTAGTCTAGTTAAATTAAATTAATAACATTAAAACAAAAATTAAAATAACATTAATACACATTATATGATGATATAATTTCACGTATTTATTTATATCAACGATTATAATTTTATATAACTAAATAAATATCTATTAATTAACAATTTATTTAAAATAATTGATTAATAATTTTTAGTTTTTACTATGAAATTTTAATTAATTTTGTAATCATGGTTCAAACGGGTTATAAAATAGTTTATAATATAAACAAATTATACAATTAGTTTTTAAATTTAAAGACACATAAAAAAGATCTTAAATGTTATTAAGATTAACTAATATTCTTAATTTGTATTTAATATCTCTTTTGATGTTATTACTTTTATCAAACCAAAAAGTAGTTATAAACTAGTTTTTAAAAAACTATTCAAAATAACGTCTCAACAAACTAATCGAACTTTTTAAAATTTACATCTTTCAGCTAGTTTGTCAGTTAATTTTATAAACATTCTTTTTATAAACAAATTATAAATTTGCTCCTACATTTTTGTTTACGTGCTAGTTTTTTAGCTAATCTTTAAAACATTACATAAATATAGAAATCAAAACTCACATCTTCGATCTAATCCATTCACTATTTATTTTTTATCAAAAAAAAAAAAAAGTTCTTCCAATTTACTAATAAGTGATTATTTGTTTCATACAAACTTTATATTGAAACAAACAATGAATGACTCGTGCATTTACAATTAATCACGCATATAACAAATATAACTTGTTCTTTTCAGCTAATTCCTGCACTACAAATAAATCAAAGACTTTCTTTTTCATCATCAACTTCTTTGCTACAAATATCTTTCATGTGATAATGAAAATTTGCATCCTTCGATAGCATCTTCGATTGATAGAAACACACGTTCTTTCCCGATTTTTTCTATAAAATTTGTCACGATTAACTTTTCCATCACTTCAAGTCTCGGATTTACTAAGACAACCTGTATATTAAAAAACATAAATAAATAATTACAAATTAGTCGTAAAATATTTAAATTTTGTTCAAAAAGAAATTAATCTTTAAAATTGAGGGTTGTTAATCACCTTGATATATTTGGCTTCTAGAGTTTTGCGAATTTCAACTAGGGTTTCAACCCCCGTCATGTCAATCGATGAAACTCCTAAATAAACCAAAATAATGATTAACAATATATAAATAATTCCTTAAATTTAATAGAAGAAAATCCTATGGGCTTTGGATCTTACCTCCTAAGTCTAATAAAACATACTCAACATCATCTCCTTGAAGTCGGTTAGCCTTTTCATCTCTAACACATCTCAAAACCCTTCAAAATAGTCCAAAATCATTAAGAAAATAGTAATATTTTAACATTAAGTTTCTAAAATTTTATGATATGCTAAGAATTTATACCTTTCTCTCATGTAACCCGCATTTGCAAAGTAAATTGGAGAACCAATTTGTACAATTACAGTCTTAGAAACGTCAGTGGCATCAGGATATTGTTCTACATCACGATATAAACTGGTATCTGGTATGTTACAAAGCTTCGAACTTGTCGGTCTAGCTATATACAAAAGTGCTCTCACCAATGCCAATCCCACCTACAAAAAATTAAAAAATATATTTATTTACAGTATGTTTGTTACTCATGATAGAACAAGTTATATTGCGTTTGGACTTAAACTTAGGGTTTGTTTTTTTTTTATTTTCTCTATTAAGACCTATATGGGTAAAATGACTTAAGTTTTAACGAGTAATAATGTTTGTGGATAAAGTGTTGTATACGTAAAGCTGTTAATTTTCTATTCATTCTAAAGTGTCTAACCAAAACGAAATGACTATGTTACGTTTACAAAAATACAAATTTAACAATATTCATTGGTTTTAACAATATTTATCATATTTAAAATTCAAGGATTTGAGAGAGAGAGAAAAAAAAAAAGAATAAAGATAAATAGGTAAGGGTTAGTGTCTTAATACACTTTGATTTTCTTTGGCTTAACCCATAAAACTATTTATCCATATTTAGTAAAAGACAAGATTTTAAGTTTTCTAGATTAAGTGCTTATGAAATTTCATTTGAGGAAAAGTTGTAAATGTCTCGCTATAGTTAAAAAAAAAAACCATAAAAAGTCTATCATATTCTATATATTCTGTATACTGTATAGTCCTGTATAGTCCAGTCCAATCAAATTTTATCATATTTTGTCATGTCGAGTCCAATTCTATCAACATGACAATCAAGTAGATAAAAAAAATTATTAGAAAAAAAAAAAAAAAAAAAGTACCGATAACATTAGGCCAACGTCCATGCTAACAAAGGCGACACCAAGGAAAGCAGCCATGCAAATGATGAAATCAAATTTATCGGTTTTATAAAGATGGTAAGCTTTATCATATTCAATAAGACCAAGCATTGCAGACATTATAATAGCCGAAAGTGCAACAAGAGGAGTGTAACTAAACAGTGGTGCTAAGAATAATAATGTTAGCATCATGCATAGTGACATAACTACATTTGCCATTTGTGTTTTACACCCCGCATTGTAATTCACTGCGGTTTTCGAAAATGGCCCTACAATTAAAAAAAATAAAAAGGAAAATCAGTTTAATAACTTTCCTCGATTTTGAATAAATTAATTAACAAACTAAAAAAAACATTATATTTTGGTGAGTAACCTGTAGTTAAATAGCAAGAAGTGAGGGATCCGACAATGTTCATGAGGCCAAAAGCTATCATTTCTTTATTACCATCGATTTGTTCGTTTTGCAATATGGCAAAGCTTCTTCCAATTGCTATTCCTTCCTGTAAATTCCGAAG
This sequence comes from Lactuca sativa, assembly GCF_002870075.4. NCBI lineage: Eukaryota > Viridiplantae > Streptophyta > Magnoliopsida > Asterales > Asteraceae > Lactuca > Lactuca sativa. Next base: position 242,896,528 of record NC_056627.2, read on the forward strand.
TTATATTATAAATAAGAATATATTTATCCAATTATTATTATTACAATTAGATTATTATTATTATTATTTTAAATGTATACTTACAGCAAGAGCAACCAAGGCTGTTATAAATCCTGCTTGAAGAGGTGCTGCTATATATTTCCGATCAAAATCTATATTTTTTAGAGAGGGAGGATTAATTCCCTTTTTCAACTCTCCCACCTGTAAAATTATATTTAAGAATTTCTTTATTATTATTATTTTTAAATTCATTAATTAAATTAAATATAAATAATAATTAGACATACGATTGCGATGCCATGTTTCTCTGCATGCCATACATACGCCAAGACGCATCCAATTATCACAACAAACATTGGAGCTATTGCTGAAACCCAAAATAGCTTCGGTTTCTTTTGTTTCTGAAAATATTAATAAATATAAAATAATATTAAAACAATAATTAATCACTCTTTTATAAATCAATCGATAAAAAAATATGTTCGACACTTACTACAAATCTTGCTAGCTGAAGAAAGATTAGGAAGATTGCACCTATAAGCGTGCTTTCCCATATTATCTGATAAACGAAAAATAAATAAATAAAAATTACAAAACCATAATAATATTAAATTATTGTTTTTGTTATTTCTTTTGTGATTATCATTTTTAATTAATTAATTAATGAAAACCTCTTTTCTGTTCTGGAAGATTGCACGAATAACAGATATAACATCAGTATGTGGAGTAAAATGCTTCAAACCAAAAATGCCTTTTAATTGATGAAGGCAGATGATTAATGCTGTTCCTCCCATGAAACCAGTGATTGTAGAATGTGACAAGAAATCTACCAGAATTCCTAACCTGTAATTAAATTTAATTAACAATGTTTGACATCAAATCAAATGATTAGTTATATATGAGGCATGAATTTGAAGTTTGTGTGTGTGAAATGTCAATGAACATGAATACTCACCGGAAAACACCAAGAACTAATTCAATTAGACCGGAGATGAGTGTAGCAGTGAATACGAGATTAAGATAGAGTTGTGGATTTTCCGTTGGGTTGACTTTTGTTGATATGGTTGCAGCTATGATCAATGAGCTTGAAGCTACTGTTCCAACAGCTAGATATTTTGAGCTCCCAAACACAGCGTAGATTAGAGGAGGAACAAAACTCGAATCTGCACATAATAATTGAAATCATGATCTGATAGTGGAAATCAACGTTGTATATGTTTAATCACACTACGTATTCGAGGAAGATCAACGTTGTAATTAATTTATTTATCCTTTGAGGCATTTGGTAGAACACCTTCGGTGCATGTAATTAACAATGCGGAAGAAACTTACATAAACCGATGACAGGGGGAATGTTAGCGAGCTTAGCGTAGCTGATGCCTTGAGGAATGGCGAGGCTAGCGATGGTGATTCCGGCTAAAAGGTCATACAAGAACAGCTTCGCCTTGTAATTAGGAAGCCATTGGAAGATCGGAACGAAATATTGTATAGCTTTCTTAGCCTTCACCGGCAATGACTTCCCCTTGAAGTCGTAGAACGGATCGTCTGGGAAGAACGTTTCCTTCAAATGGGATTTGAACACTGTCGTGAACTTTCGCGGTGCCTCGAAGCTCACTTTGCGAGCTGTATCTCCGGCGTATCCTCCTCTCACCGGCATCATTGAATATTTGTTTATGTATTTTCAATGGATTGATCGATCGAGAGAGGTGATAGAAGTGGAAAGTGGTTCGAATTGGGTATTAATTATACGTGCAAATGTTGGATAAAGCGATGAATTTTGACAGATCCAGAGAAAATTGAAGAATGTCTATATATAGATTCTAATCCAAACTGAATGAACTCGTGGGTGAAGATTGTTGACAGATTCAACAGCAAAATAGTAGGATGGAAACGAAAATGTTTATCCATAAGAGCGAAAATAGTGTTGATCAATTCAGTAATATTAGTAGCCTACCACTACATTATATAACTATTCGTGTCTCAATTACAAAACACAATTCTTATGTGGAGAAATTGTAATTTCATCGACAATTACACCAATGGTTTACGTGGTTTTATCATTTAGTGACTTTTCTCGCCAACTTATTATTATTATTATTATTATTATTATTATTATTATTTTGAAAAAATAAATATAGATCACTCTATGTTTTTAATGCATTTTTGGTCCATATGAAACATAAAATTTAATTTATTTGGTCCCTACAAACTTACCCCAGAATCCTCCACAATGTCGACGAGCACCTCTTACCTTCCACCACCGGCGACCACCTTCAACAACCATTGAGACGCTATGCCTCCTCTTCTCTCTATCAAGAGAAAAGAGAAACACGAAACACATGTGTAGATTTCGCCTCATAACTCATGAACTATGACCCTTGGTTTTTGAAGCAAACCATTGAGAACCAAAAAAACATTCTCTCTCTCTCTCTCTCTCTCTCTCTCTCTCTCTCTCTCTCTCTCTCTCTCTCTCTCTCTCTCTCTCTCTCTCTCTCCAAACTCATCTATTAAACCCTAAAGCCGATGCGACCCCAGAGACTTTTAGACCACTGTCGACCCTGGGAGCTTGAACGATTGACTTGGGGGAGGAGGGGAGTATTAGAAACTAAAATTAACGTTTTTATACATGAAAAAACCAAAAGAAAAATTAGCAATTAAACACCAAAAAGACCTAAAAATTACTTCCAAAAAATACATTACTGTTCTTACACAAAAAAGAAAACATTTTTTTTCAACAATTAAACACCAAAAATAACTGGAAGAAGAATTACAACTCATCCCGACGACCTTTAAGGTCTTTAAATTCATCAATTACCAACTTCGTATCAATGTTTTCAGCAATTTCTCTATGTAAACCACCAAGTTGTTTGCGAGAAAGTCATCTGACATCTTATTGCGAATGCGGTTCTTGAATATTTTCATTGCTGAAAATTGTTACATCCGAGAAAAATAAAGGTATGTCTTGGAACCTTTAAATAAGAATTTTTGGCATAAATGGTCCCTTAGTACGCTGGGCGTACTTAAGTGTACGCTTAGCGTACTACGTCCCTTTCTGGTCGCGGGTGTTTGGGGGTACGCTGGGCATACCATGAGCTACACAGGGCGTAAGCGCCAGAGAAGCAAAACCCTAATTCTTGAACTTGAGGCCTATATAAACGACTTTAAGCTCCTTGGAGTGAACCCTAGAGAGCCTCCACTGCCCTTAAATGTTATTACCCCTCTGGAAACCTTGAGAGAGCATCTTTGAGCCTTATAAGTGTGTATGTGTCGTCTTTAGTGCCCATTTCAAGAGGAGGAGTTGGTGAAGAAAGCTTGGATCAAGTAGGTGCTTCTGGATCTTGCATCATAATCATCTTTCAAAACTTTTGGAGGTAAAAAGCTTGCATCTTTCCTCTTATTTCTTTAGATCTTGCTAGGGTTTTTGTAGTTGGTCCCTTTGATGAGCCTTGGACCTCATTTGTTGGCTTGGTCATCCCTTTTTGATTAAAAAGTCAGATATGGGGTCCTTAAGCCATCTAGAAGCATAAAAATAGGATCTTGGTGGTAGTCTTGACCTTGAGCATGAGTTAAAGACCTTGGGAAGGTCTTGATGATCGTTTTGGAGGTATAAGGAACATGCAAATACATAAAGTTAGCAACTTTATGCCTTAGGACGTGTTAAAGAACTCAGATCTAGCTTTTAGACGTAAAAGATTGGGATATTAAGCAATTAATGGGGAAAGTGCTTACTCGGGCGAACGTCGGGTGTACTTAGTGTACGCTACGTGTAGCCTTTGGGAGCCCAGTACGCGGCGCGTACCAAAGAGGTACACTGAGCGTACGCAAGACAGATTGGGTCGTTCCTGTTTTGGGGCTGGCGACTTTTGGGCCTCAACTTGGTATTTGGGCTGACTGCATTATGTGAAATATGGGTTGTATCTTTGGATTTGGGTCATGGACTTTTGGGAGGGCCTTATTGGGCCAAGAGGCCCATTAGTGATTTTGGACTTGGACTTTGGGCCCATTTTCAAAGAAAGATTAATTGGTTCGCATGAATAGGGTTGGGGCTTGGGTCTTTCCCTCTTGATTAATTTAAGGATCTAATATTAATTAATACTATTATCCAGCCCGTGAGATTCTAAATTATTAGGAGAGCAACTTTGGTTTCAGCAAACGGAGGTGAGTCTCCTCACCATACCCATGGGTCTAAGGCACCAAGGCCGACCCATTATATGAGATGTGTTACGTGTTAGCCATTCTGTGAAACTATGTGTTTTGTGATTATGTTGGTATGGAAGACCTTGGGGGTTCCTGGGGCACTTAGGTATAAGACTTGGGAGGGTTTCCTTAGGGTCCTAGGTTGAAGACCTCGGGGGGTTCCCGAGGCGTTGGGCTAAGACCATGAGGGGGTTCCTATGGCACCCGGAGTAAGACCTTGGAGGGTTTCCAGGGCTTCCCTATGTGTTTGTTTGCATGGTTTATATGTTTTTATGGCCGATTAGCATGTATGAGATACTTTGTGCTTATGTATGGGTGTGCCCTAGGGAACTCACTAAGCTTTCAAGCTTACCATTTGTGGATGTGTTTTAGGTACACTTGAGCCCAAGGGCAAGGGCAAGGCGTGATGGCACGGCGTGCACTCTATCTCTTCTTTCATTACTACCTTTTGGGACACTCTGATGTTTTAAACAAAATGTAATAAAGGTGGATTTGAAAACAATTGTGATGAAATTTATGGTTAATGCAAGTATGTTTATTAATTAAAAAATGAAAAAAAATTATTGTCGAAAATTCGGGCTGTTACAAAATTCCTCTCTTGTTGTTGCAGTAGAAACTGGAAGTGTCAAGATTAACCGAACCACTCTATCAAGCAAATACTACGTCTCATGTTTCTGAGTTTCCACAAGACCCTTGCATAGGTCAGCAATAGTTGATACACGACTTAGCTTGGGATTCTTTGTCATATCGATATTAAAAATATCTAACTGATATCGTAATCGAATTCTCTCTTGCTCCGTAAAATCTTCAGGATAATACTTCTCAACAAGAAGACAAATCTGATCAACACTTATCATTTTAGGGTGTTCTTTTGAAACTAAAGTAGAACTAAGACTTAACAACTTCATCACCTGATCATTGAATCTACTATTCAACTCATGTAACTGTTTGTCCAATGTGGATGTAAACAAATCAACTCGATAAAAATGTTCAAAAGTAAACTGATTATCATTTTTTCGAGGCCGGTATCGAGTAGAAGTATATGGAGGTTTCATATCCGGCATATCTACTTGATGTTTATCACAAAATTTTTTTACCTGTTCAAGTAAAGAATCCCATCCGTTGTTCTTGAAATCATTTAGACTCTCATTTGTTGCTGAAACTAACTCCATGGCATTAAGAATATCTTGGGATTTCTTTTGTAGAGCTTGAGAAAGTATATCGGTTTTTCCCATTACTTCTTTCATCTAGTGAAGAATAAACACAAACTCAAATGATTTCAGGTAACAGTAAGCTGCATCAGCATCTCCGCGTTGAGAATAAGTAACAGATACATCATTAATTATTCTTTGGAGAACAACACAAGTACAATCAAACATGTTAAGCAAACTGCAAATGGGACGAAAATGAGAACCCCAACGTGTATCACCAGCTCTTCTTAATGTCCCAACTTGATTCAATCCTTTACCTGATTCGATTTCACTAAGTTCCAATAAATGTTCAATCTCAGTTGCATTTGCCTTTTGTAACTCATCATGACGCTTACTGGAAGCACAAACTACATTAATTATAAAAATCAAGTTTGTAAAAAATTGGTGTATAGGAATAATTTCCCTTGAAGCAGCCACCAGTGCTAGTTGCAATTTGTGAGCGGAGTAATGAACATAATATGCATAAGGACAATCCTTAATAACAAGTTCATGTATTCCATTCCATTGCCCTCTCATATTACTAGCACCATCATAACCTTGGCCACGGATTTTGCTAACATCAAACTGATAGTGCAAAAGTTGTCTCCACATATTTGTTTTCAAGGTTAATGATAAGGTATCCCTAACATGAACCAAATCCAAGAACCTTTCCCGTATGATCCCTTCTGCATCAACAAAACTCAAAACTATGGCAATTTGCTCTTTTTTAGACTCATCTCGTAACTCATCAACCATGACACAAAAGTATGAATCCCCGACTTCACTATGAATATGCTTCCTAACTTTATTTTCAATAATACTAAGAATTTCATTTTGAATATCTCCAGAAGTATACTTTGAATTATAAGGAGCATTCTCTAATAACATTTGCAACTTCATCATTATAAGATGCTAGAAGTTTTAGTAGTTGAAGAAAATTACCTCGATTTTTGGAATTTGGCGTTTCATCATGTCCTCTTAAAGCACAAGCTTGGAATGTCAACCAACGAACCGTGTCAATTGAAGCTTTTAATCGTAAACAGTTCTTTAATATTTGTGCTTCATTTTGCTTCACTGTGATATTTTCAATGTGTGTTGCTTGGTTCATCAAGTTTTCAGCAAATGTAACAACATTCCTATGTTGTGAACAACCAATGTGCTTCAAGAATGCACATTTTTCCCACCATTAACTTTTTTCCAATTGTCAAATCCTTTAACAGTAAACACATCATAACCATGGCACACACTTGGTTTATCATTAAATATATAAGGACATTATGACATTCTAATAGTCCTCGTGCCCGATTCTCCGAGCTCTAATCCTCCTATTCAACTAACATTCTAACAATACTCCTAACAATAAAAAATCTAAATCAATTAACTAACAAAATAACAAATAACAATTTTAAATAGTTAAGCATTGTCTACACTGAATGAGTTTTTGATTCTGATTTCTAAAATAAATAAATAACTGAGATTTTGATTTCTGGATTCTGAATATATATATATATATATATATATATATATATATATATATATATATATATATATATATATATATATATATATATATATCTGATCGTCAATTGATTGCAGGCTTCCAGCAACATTTTAGAACTTCAGACTTGGAGAATAACTAAATAAGACAGTTGTGATAAGTTTTATTTAATGATCACTGATCTTCTTATCAGCAAGACAGCAACAGTGTCAGCGTGACAGCAAGAAGCAACAGCGAATGCAGGGTTCAGGCTTCAAAAGGGACGAATGAATGAGATCAGTTTTTTGTTTGATTTGGACAATTGGAAAGCACAGGAGAGGCCAAAGCCCAATTTTTTAATTTCTAAGCCTAATATGGATAAAAAAATATATGGACTATTAGCAATTCTAATAAAAAAATCAGGGGGGCCACAACCCCTCCTGGCTCTTTATATACTTCGCCCCTGCGACCGCCTTTGCTCGATCCACTCTGACTTATAAGAACATCAATCTTCACTTTTCCTGTTCCACAAGACTAGAACACCCCTATCCCTACTTCGATTTTCGAATTTTAACTATAAGGTTATGAAATTTCAGTTATAATGGTGGTCGCTTGTATAGTGGATCTATAATCTAATGTAGTTCGTTGGTACTTCTTTGGTCTAGTATCCATTATAGATCTTTGCTTTTCTTGTTTAGGTCTTCACTTTCACTTTCTTTCTTTATTTAGATCTTCACTTTTCCCACCTCAAAATTTTTATTCAGTAATACTTCTTTGGTATCTTATCCATTGTTGTTTGGATCCATGTTGAATCCGATTTTTGATTCACGGGTACATGAATTGATTTGTTTATTTGAATTTTAAGTTTTAATTGGTCTTGATTCCTTAGTTTAATGGATATATGGGGTTTTTTTTTGGATTTGAACATCAATTGGTCTTTTTAATGATGATAGAGGTGGTTATATTTTTCCTATTATGTAAATGCTGGTAATTTATTATGATCATTCTGCCGCAGATGCAGTACTTAAGAACTTAAGAGGTTATTGCTGGAGGTGTTGGTTTTTTTGATGAGTGAGACTTGGGCATTAGCGATAATAGCCAATAGGTAAGTCTGGAAGGAAATGAAAGGGGGGGGGGGGACCATAATATTTTTTAATAATATAAATAATTAATAATTAATAATTTATTAAAAAAGTTAGTAAAGGCAAAATAGCTTTTTTCTGTGTGGTAGGGACTAAAGATGCAACAAAAACATACTATAAAGACCGTCCGAATTAAAAAGAAAAGTTAGGCAAAAAAACATGAATATTACCCCAAAACACATGGACAATTGGTGCAATTTACTTTAAGTTATACAAACAAACCAACAAATTCAATTTTAATTTTTGATGAGATTCATTGAACGAGTGTGATTGATAAGGGTATGATTTTTGTAATCATCTGTAATTGTTCAGTAAACACCTTAAATCTTAGTGATTAACATTTAATTATAGATTCCAAATCACGAGTGTACCACTACAAGAATAAAAGGTACACCGACAAAATCAGTGACATAAGTATTTACTAGCCATTTACCAAGGGACTAGAGAGGGATTAGCAACGAAAAGATTCATCGTTAAATGGTCAGTGAAATTGGTCACCGGGTTTCATCTCCCTCTCATTTTTTTTCGATGATCTTCAATTTCATCCCCCATATTCCTCTCTCCCAAATCTCTATATTCTTAACCTCCTACACCGCAACATCGGCTCTTGGCACCCCAACCCCGTACATTGATGATTTCAGCCATACCTGCCCCAATTATCGTCGATTCTACTACCTCTACACCCATCATTGTTGATTCATGACTTCAAGTCAAGTGTCTTAGTTATAAAGGTTTGGTTAGGGTTAAAAAGATATGGAGAAGCAGACACGAAGTTAAAGGGGATGGTAGTAATGTTGGATTAAGGTGTCTAAGTTCATCACTAAATTGGTATATTATTGTAGTTAAAAACAAATTCCTTTTTGGGTTACCCTCATAACTAGCAATAGCTAGAAATGATATTAGGAGAGAGAAGTATAACTTATTAGATTATTATATAATTAATAAACTAATTGGAAATTATAGAAAAATGATCTGTTAATATATTATGTGATATATTAATTGGAAATAGATAGTTGAATTGTTGATTTATTATATGATTAATAAATTAATATGAGATCAATTGTTAAATAATTAATTTGTTTATTTATATGATAATAAATTAATGTGAAATCAATTAGAGTTGATTAATTATTAATCAGAATAAATCTGAAATTAATTGGGGATTAATTAGAATTACTAAAAGTTGCAAAGGGTAAATTGTAATTGTTCGATAGTTGAACAACAGAAGAACTTCTAGAACCCTCCATGGTATGGACGATTTTGAAGGGTTTCCTAAGGTTTCTGGAAGCCTCCTGGTTGCATAAAAAGAAATGATTTGAATTAGGATTAAATATATTATTTAATTAATTCAAATCTTGCTTTGCTTGGAAGTTAACTAAACTATAAATATGACCCATTGGCTTGCAGTTTTCGTTCACCACAATACCTATAAGCATCACAATGAAATTTCCCTCATATCTCCTCTCTATCCTCCTCATTCTAGGGTTCCTGGTTTTCGGTGTGAGCCATTAAAGGCATCATCCTTTAGATGCTAGCTTTCCAAGACCAACAAACACAGGAGATTGAATTGATTTATTTACTACAACAAATCAAAGGTATGTAACCCTAATCCTATGCATATTTAGATTATAATAGGTTTCCTTTAGGGTTCTTGATGTTCATAGCTTATTGCTATCAATTAGAGAAAACATAGACCATTTATAGGTTGCATGTGTACTTAAGGGTTAAGATTTTCGATTCATATGTATTTTAATAACCTATAAATTCATTCATTGGTATCAGAGCCATTATTTTCTATTAATTGTGCGTAATATGAATGGATCAAAAATTAGGGTTTAACGAAAATAAACCCTATCCCTTTGAAGATTTCGACTTGGCTATGGTTTCTTGAAACCCTAGCCTCTGCCCCTTATTTTCAAAATTGCCTTAGGGTTTCCTAGGGTTTCTAGTTTCCTTAATTATTATTTTGAATGCCTTAAAATTTTGAATAATTAAAACCTGGTAGCCCTATCCCTTAATTTTTGAAAATTAGAAGGTTATAGGATTAAACTTGAATGATTTAATTAGTAGTTTGATTGAAAATAATTATTTAAACCCCAAATGATTTAAATTAATTTAATTAAAAGATAAAGATTAAATCATAATTTGTTTTAATTTAATTAATTTAAAATTTAATAATTAATTTTAAACCTTGTATTTTAAAAAGTTTTAAAATACAACTTATATATATTAAACGTAAATTACTATATGTATAAGAAAAAAAAAAGTCAGCCCAATCGCTAGTAAGCCTGCAACATCCCAAAAACATGACAAAATTTTCATTTTTAAAATCATTTAATAATTCATAATTCATTCAATTCATTGTTTCCAAAAAGACATAGTTATAAGTTAGAATCTCCCAAAATCATTTATCAACATAATATCCAAGGATGATGTGCACAATTACGTCTTCACCTTGCCCAGTCATCTGATGTGCCTGAAACCATAAAATCAAACTGTAAGCCAAAGCTTAGTGATTTCCCCCAAATTACTCCACACAATAATACAATAACAATTACAATACATGCATATACGGTTTGTTGGCCCGTGGCCTCAACCTAACCACCTAGGGTTTGTTGGCATATCGCCTCAACCCAACCATCCAGAGTTTGTTGGCTTACCGCACGAAGCAATACCACCTTAACCCATCTATCCTAGGTTTGTTGGCCTCCCACCTCAACCCAACCACCAATATGTCGACATATGCAACAGATAAACAATAACCAGCAAGTACATGTAATCACACAAATCTACCAATTTAACAGGTTAGTACAACATAGCAACATCCTATATACTAGGATACATAACACAACCTAGTGGGCCGACATTTATGCTTTCGACCCACGAGTACAGTGAGGAAAACACACCTCAATCAGCTGTCAGGGAAAACACGAACTAGAGCTGCTGATACCCGAACTCCTCACACTATCAATTTACTAAAAGACTTAAATCAAAACCAAGGTAAAAACCTCAAACTGACAAGTCCTTAGACTAAGACTAATTTCTCTAAGGGCAAAAGACCATTTTGACCTTCCAATTCCTCACCCCCTCATAGTTGACCAAATGTCAAACTGATCAAAAATTTAACAGTCAATGCATTTGACTTATGCGCTTTGTACTTAGAGTACGCCCTGCGTACTATGCTGATAAGCCATTTCCATTTTTAGCTCTTAATCCATAAAGACCAACCATTTATTGCTCAGATTTGGTCCTAATAGATGTCAAGAGTGATAAATTTCCTAACTTTATACCTTTTCATGGCTTAAAAGAGAACAATACCAAATCTCAAGTCCAAATCACACTCAAATGCCCAAATAATCATGCATGGAAGGATGTGGAGTGACCAAGCTCCCATTTTTATCACTCTACAAGCTCAGAAATGGCAGAAAATGCCGCTCATGAGGTCTGGAGTAGCTCATACTCACTAGACCCAAGATCAAGGGACTAAAAGCTCATAAAACCTATAACAAGATAGATCTATCAAATGAATCATCAAGGTTCAAGCTTTATACCTCCTGGAGGATGTTGAAGAAGAGTAGAGTCCGGATCCACAAGCATTAGACTCCCCAAGCACACCTTCATTGACTTTCTTCTTCACAAAATACACAAGGAATCACTTAAATTCTCCAAAATCCTCACAAGATGGCTAAGGTTTTGATTTTTAGGCTCAAGAGAGTGGATGCTAATGATAAGAAGAACCCCAAGGGGTTAGAGTCCTTAAATAGGGCTCAAAACCCTGAAACTAGGGTTTTTAAGCGCAATTACACCCTACATAACATAGGCTACGCCATGCATAGCCCACTAAAACGCGTCCCACCATTCAACCACTACGCCCTACGTACTTAGAGTATGCCCTATGTAGTGCAATGCTCCCATTTCCAACTCAACTTCAAACAACCATAACTTCTTCGTTTCAACTTCGTTTTCGACGTTCTTTATATGCACGAAAAGGTATTGACAAGCCCACAATCTTATTTAGTTACTTTGGACTAAAAACATATCAAACTAAAATCCTTAATTCATGCAAGAAACCAAAAATATCACCTTTCTAATTTTACCTGTTTGCTTCTAGGCACAGATTGAGGGCTTTAATTACTTAATCCAACACTACCAACATCCGAAAAGGCCTAAACCCTATTCCTTTGAAGTCCAACACCATCACTTGAGCAAATCTCGGCCCAACATCTTGTAATTAGAACATTACTAAAACCTGGTGTTACAATTCTCCTCCACTTAAACTCAATTTCATACTTGAAATCTGAGTTGGTTGGAATTTCGAAAAACTATACTAACACTATATTCACATGCGTCTTCCCCATCGCTTCATAACATCAACACATCCAATTTGAAAAACTCGAGAGACCATGTAGATCCCAGTTGATGTCTGCAACAATCCAAACACTTGAAAGTATTAAACTGCAATAACCATCTCCCCTCCCCCAACTGTATGAACCCACTCATAGCAAACTACTTAAATGGGGGAAATCTCGTAGTTGTGACTTAACTGACTTATACTTCAAAGAAGCGGGAATCCATCAACCTAAATTTCCGAGGACAAACATACTAGCTGATGATCATCCACTCTTCATACTTATCCCAAGTCTCTAACTAGGAACACCACCCGGCCGAGTATAACAATACTCAAAATATTTCGATCAAGAATTGCAACCCAACCCAAGCTCAAAAACCGCCTAAAAATTCCCAGATACACACTTGACTTCCTGCCAAGTCATCACCATCCCACCACTCCCACGAGCGTATCAGTGGTTAATCCATAAGAAAATCTTAGGCAACATACATACTCACATGCACTCAGGGGTACAATTTAACTAAGAATTCATCTAAGGTTCCTACAACTAACTCTACCACCGTCAACTCAGCTCACTTGAAACCGATCTTGCAATTACGAATAAGGATCCACTAAGCACCCCGCGAGGAACTGTCGATAAACAATCATGACTTTTCCAAAAAGTCAGAATCCTACCAAAAAACTGACCCCTACCCATTGGCTATTGAGTCATCTGCGATACCCACCACTAACCGTTATAGTGGTGGGTGCTAGCTCATCATCACATCTTATCACTAAAACCATTGGATACCTACCACTAACACCACTCCACATCATTTTTTTATTTGAATTTAATTAAAAAAGATAGAATGAAAATATAGTAAAAACATATATTTTTTATACTAGTTTTTTATTTTAAAAAAAAATACATTACATTAATTTAAAAAAAAACGATAACTTAAAATAAAATAGAAAAAAACATAAAAAAAATTCAAACACAAACAACCACCCTTAACCCTACGTTATTTTAAACAATGTTTATCTATATCGATGAATTCTTCAACTTTTGTCAAGCTTTAGGATATGCAAAACGTATGTTGTTAGTGTTTTCGTATTGATCCATGGATACATTAACGACATCGATATCATCTTCTTATATATATATATATTTTATAACAAAGTTGTAAATTCCATCGATCTCGCAACATTTAACCCTCATATCGCGCTACTTTTGAACATATTTCATAAAGATTTCGACTTGGACAACCCACTAAGCCATAGAAAACGCGTTGAACTTTTCCCAAAAAATCTCTAGAAATTTGACTATCTCCATCTTCTGAAACCAATACTCATCCTTGTGCTAAGTTCTCTTCTTTCCTTTTCTGACCACTTCATCTTTTTGGGAGCCATGGTTTTTTAAAGAGCAAAGCAACACAAATATGTGAACTTGAATAACATAAGAGAATAATTGTGTGAAATATAAGAAGGTTTGTAGTGGTAAGATTTATAGTGATATTTATATATGTAAAAAATAAAAATAAATGCCCAAATAGCTGTTACACATGGTCAAAGGAAGAGTCAATACTTAATTGGTTTTCATTGGTTGTTATAATTTGTGGTTGGCATCACCTTTGACCACGACCACAACAACCCACGAGGGTCTGGGTTGGTGTGCATGAACCACAATCGTGACCACCTAAACCACCAAGCCTTTCGTGGTATGTATTACAGAAGGCCTTATAACTTGTTTGTTGTTGTTGTAGTAATAAAATTATCATTTTTTATAGTGAGTGTTATATGATAAACAATGTATTATATTTTTTTTAGGGATAGTAAATGAGCAAATGTACTAGTGCACCCGAAACACGTAAGACGCATATAATTTACTTAATAACGTCTTAAAGGTATAATATATTTTGGTTAGTATTTCATATTTTGTTTTTTACTTTTTGGTTTTGTTGTAGGTTTAATAAGCTTATGATTATTGCAAAACCTAGAAAATACATCCCAACACTATTTTCCGTTTTCCATTTTCCATTACACTGATATGATTATTCCAAATCCACAAATGCAAGTGCTTTACTTTGTTTATCATATCATCCTACCCCATTATAAAATTTTATATTTATTGTTTAATTATATTTTTGTTTTCATATCCGTAGTTTATCGTGAAGAAATGAAGGCCAAAAGGCAAGAAGTCAAGAAGATATATAATAAAAATATAGAAGTTTTCCTAAAAAGCAATCCATCCACGAGAGACCTTAATATTTTTAACAATCTATCCATTTTGATACTTTTACATATGTCATTTGATTTTGATATTTTGAATATTTAATTTTGGTAGTTTTTGTACACTAATGGGACATATAATTCTAAGAATTTTGATTTTGTAATATATTATTTCAATTTCATATGTGAATTTATTTATAGAGTATCAAAGATTTAACATAAAATAGTTGGTAGTCAACAGACACTCTATAAATGACGATAACGGCCATACCTGGCAACAAAACATTATTTCGCTAATGCAAAATCATTGACATAATCCATGGGTTTCCTGAGCTAATCAACGATCGATTGTCGGTCATTAGCGTGTTGGTGATTTTAGTGTCACCATGTCATTTTATGTAAATGGAACTAACATGTGAGCTAAGGGGCTTCGGTGCTCTAATATATGCACGAGTTTGTGTGGAGTGCACGCATATATAAGATCGAATTAAAAGCGGGTTCGATGACAAGTCGGGGGTCTGGGGGCAGCGCCCCTGGGTCTGGGGTTTCCAAAGGGGCGGCGTCCCTTTGGCGAGATCTAGGGTCAATGCCCCTAGTGGGATTCAAAGGATAAAGCCCCTGGTTAGGGTCTCGCTGGCTTGCTTCAAAAGCAACCCATGACGGCCCACCCTAAGAAAAACCCTAATCTCATTTATTAAATAAACGAATCTTCTCTTTGAGAAGAGAAACAAAAAATTCTTAAGCTCTCGTTTTCATCAAATAAACATAGAAACCTTCAAGTAATTTGGCTTACGACTTCTGTTCCTAGAATCATAAGTTTCCCCTTGGATTATCCTAGGCTGAATTTCTTGCAACCCAGGCATAGGGTAGAAATATCAGTTCGAAAAGTGTCTCATGATCAAAGTGGTATCTAGATCTCCACTACAAAACCTATTTTTCCAACAACCGAACTGATATTTCCTGTTCCTGGAGATGGGAGACTGAATCTACAAGATGACCACAAAGTTTGCAAAGCTGGAGAAGTTCGAAGTCGTCGACTTCAGGCGTTGGAAGAAGAAGATGCACTTCATGCTGACTACTCTGAAAGAAGCATACGTGATGACTACTCCAAGACCAGCGGAGGCTGAGGAAGGCGTTGTTGACACAATTGAAGAGATAAGGAGGAGACATAAGTAGGACAACGATTACTACATCTGCAAAGGTCACATCCTGAACGGTATCTCTGATGCTTTATTTGATATCCATAGTGAAGTCTTGTGCGCCAAGGAGTTATGGGACACCCTTGAATTGAAATATATCACCGAGGATGCATCTAGCAAGAAGTTTCTTGTTAGTGACTGTAATAATTATAAGACAGACGATTCAGGGCCTGTTACTGAACAATACACTGAACTCATTGGCATGTATGATCAGTTTAAACTGCACCGTATAAATATAGATTAATCCATTGTTGTATCAACCATCATTGATAACTGCCTCCATCCTGGAAAGACTTCAAACATAACATAAAACATCAAAAGGAGGTGTCTTTGGTTCAACTCGCTAGTTACATTCGTATTGAAGAATCTTTTCGTGCGAAGGAAAGTGACAAATCTGATAAACCCAAAGGAAAAGTTGAATCTGGACAGCCCTCGGCTCATACGGTTTAAAACAAACCAAGGTATCATAACCACAAAGGACATGGCAAACGTAAGCAGGAACATTTCCCAAGCAACTCCAATAAAAAGAGAAACGATTTGGTTTGTTCGAGGTGCAATCAAGTTGGGTATTGCAAGCGTGATTGTCATGTGAATTTAGGCAACAATGGTGTTGGAAACAATGGAGCCAATAGGAAGTTGAATGTGTCACAACTAGCATTTTAGCTAGGAGATTCTATTTTCATGTAAACATCAACTATTACAAGGCTTGTACTCTAAGTGAATATCATGCTATATGCTAAAATGAAATCATCTATTTGAATCATAACCCCTGAGTAAAGTTCAAAATCTAATACAATACATCTCATATATCCAACTACGGGTTGAAAACCCTAAAAATCTCGGTTCAAGTTTATTATGGACTAAGATCCTGTTATTGGGCCTAATGGACCAATAAACTTTCAATTTGACTATTTTGGGCCAAGGAACCTTATTTAGGCTCTAATTGGACCCATATTCATGAAACTAAAGTATTTTGGGTCATGTGGGCCTAGAATGATCCATCTTATCTCTAATGGGCCATGATGGGCCATAAATGGTTTCATAAGCGCTAATGGGCCGTAAACTATATTCTTGGGCTTAATTGGGCCGTGAACCCTCATAAGGGCACAATAGGCCGAAAAATCTTTCATATTGGGCCTCATAAATTCGAACTAAGTCAAGAAAAGGCCCAAACTATTTCATTTCCGTTTTCCTTACCCCATTCTCGGCCCACAAACAAATAAAAAAAAGATTAAACATGCATGTGCCACCTAATATTTGCATGGTGCCCTTCCATGCTTAAACACATCAAATAACAAAAAAATCACATACACCCATGCAACATCACTTCAACATTTCCCTCTCTCTTGTCTCTTCATTTTAACTCTCGGGCATAAGGGCCACACCACTAACATCTTTCTTCATTTTCAAGCATAATATTCTCTCAACTCTCCAAAGAAAGTCTCTCATTTTTCCTCCTAAAAATCGTGAGTACTAGGTGGGTTTTCAAGAAGATCACTTCAAGCTTCACATTGTGAACTCTCTAAGTTCGAAAAGCTCCTCAAGAACACATCTAAGGCCGAGATCCCCTCATTTCCTCACCAAAAAAACAAGAACTTCAAATCAAAGTGACTTCATACCCCCTATTTTCGATTTTACTTTGTTTTGGGGGAGAATACAAGTTGTTTGTGTAGATCTATGTATGTATGCATGATTTTGTGTGTTTTCTTTAGTTACATATGTGTTTATGTGTTGTAAACTTCATGAACTAAAAGATCTACTAAAAGATGATGATATTGGTATAACATAACACTTATTTCAACTTATCTTACAAGAAAAAGGTTTAAAATACATTTAGGTTACTTGGATCTAAGAAAAACTTCATGAAAGGGGCTAAAATCGACAAAATGACAAAGTATGGGTTATTTATCTAACTCACGGCTAGTAAGGGGTTCAAAAGGAAATTTTTCGTAAACATGGCTAATCTCGACAATTGAGACCTTATAAGGACCAAAATTGTAAATATTTTCATAAATGGGCCTTATTTGCGCTTTTCACGGTTTTGAGCCCAAAAATTGTAATTTTTGATCTTTTGTGGGCTTAATTGTCATTTTCAAGAAATTTGTGCCAAAAATGTAAATTTTTTATAAGAAGGGTAAAAGTTAGGAAAATATAATAATTTGGGCCAAGAAGATAATATTTTCTATAATGGGCTGAAAATGTATATTTTCACAAAAATCAAGCAAAAAATGATATTTTTGACAAAAGTCAGTTAAGAATGTTATTTTTACAAAAACTAGCCTTAAATACAAGTTTTATCCAAAAGGGGGCCTAAAATGTTATTTTTACTAAAATTGGGCCTAAATTGTAAATTTTTGGCTTAATGGGCCAAGAATGTCCTTTTTACAAAAAGTGGACCTTTTATGCTATTTTAGTAAATAATTGAGCTAATACTAGCAAAATAATAACAAACGGGCTAATTTTTACCATTCTTAGATTATTGGGCCTTAGTGGCCCATTTATATACTTGATAGGTCCTGAATACTCTTTATATGTTTATTGGGCCTCATTGACCCATTAACATGCACGACGGACCTTGGATACTATTTGCGTGCTATTTGGACCTGTAAATACCTTACATGTGAAATGGGCCTTAGTTGTCCTTTTACATATATTTTTGACTCATGTTATATAATTTCATTCCTTTCGGGCCTGAGAATGGCTTACATGTTTAGTGAGCCTCAGTTGTTCGCTTACATGGTTCATTGGGCCTGGGATGAGTTTTATATGTTTCTCGTCGCGTAAATTTGATTAAGGATCTAGTGAGACATGTCGATTGACACCTATTGAATGTGTATAAATCTATACGGGGATGACACCCCACATCTGAGCTGTTCGTTACAGTTAGACTAAAACAGTCTAGGGTGACAAAAACTTTATTCTATTTTCCGTCGGCATTCATAAACGCCAAGACAGGCGAACTTGTCATTATCTAGCATGGTTATAACGACTCACTTAGAGGAAGTAACATTATGAAATTTACGGGAGACCATTCTATTTTCTCTTTGGATTACTCGGGAACATACTCGTGCCGATACTCAATCTCGGGGGTTGATATACCAGCATTCTCTTTTACAGACAACATAGGGTTATCTGGGGGCATTCTATTCACATTCTCTTCATTTACTTTTGGAATTCTATTAAACAAAAACACACATGCATTAATACAAGACCAGACACAAACGTACTAAACTATTTTAAGAAAATACAGGATTTTCTTGTGATTACAAAGTTATACAAATCCTTTTCTCAAACATGCTTATGAACTCACCAATATTTTTATGTTGACCTTTTTAAATTAACTTGTATTCTTAGGAAACCGGTGAAGTAGGTTGGGCTGAACAATCTAATGGATGTTTTGTTATATTTTGTTTCATCATACTTTAATTATTTTGGCATGTAATATTTAAACACAATACTAGATGTAAACAATGTATGTTGTTATATTACATGTGTGATGATGATGATGTTATGTTTCAATTATATACTATGTGATGATACTACAAGGATGAAGTCACGCACAGGCCCCCGGAAGTTTCCGCCGTCTGGTTCGGGGGTGTCACAGATTGGTATCAGAGCATTGTTTATAGTGAACTGGCATATCTAATCATATAGGATATGTAACTATAAATAAAATGGGACTAAAACACTCCGAATAAGATAATACCTAAGCATGCATTAAAATTATAACACTAAAAGTCTCTGGAGGAAATTGAACACCGTGATTAAACTCGGACAGTTATGTAGTCGTATTGGGGATAAATATAGCCTAATCAACTGTATTTATTCAAAATATGACCAACCTGTGTTTGGGAGTAATCATGGCGGGAAATGGATCTAGAAGCTTACCTCGTATCCATGAACTCTAAGGAACTCAAACTTAAACAATTAAAATACTATGGGAGTATTTTGGAAAACATATTTACAGATACTCCCTTTACACACTTCTCACCCCCAATTTTCTCGCGCAGTCGCCAAGGACGAGGCACATCAAGGCATCTTTTACTACCAGGCCCTAGTGTCCTACAAAGTGACCGAGGAAGACGATGTGATGGGTCAGGAGGCAGCCCCCGGTGTTGGGCCTGAGGAGTACATGGAGACGGACTACGAGTTTGGAGAAACCGTCGAGGTCATGGAGGAAGATGGGGACACTAATGAAGTCCCCAACGAGCCTCCTACCTCAGAGGTGAGGCAAGACCACCCCGCACCACCGAGGGACCCCATTAATGGGACTCGCTCCCTAGAGGAGGAGGTTGCCAATCTTAGGCAACGACTATTAGCAGAAGAGGCCCGAGCTGTACAGGTGGAGCACAAGAGGGACAAGGTCGTCAGAGAGATGACGTAGATGGCTGATCTTGTGGCACGACATTTTGGCATGTGATTCCACCACTAAACCCTTCTCGTCGCAGCTAGTACTTGTTCACTCACTACTTCTGGGATTTTACTTATGCATTACCCTATGTATTATCGACTACATGATTAAGTGATTACACTACTCATAGAGTCGTTACTCTGTCGGATATTATTTCACTTCATGTATCGTATGCCTTATGTAGGCAAATTTTCATGTACTCAAAAGATTATCATTAATGAAAATGGCTACATATTTTCTCATGATGTTGTTATCTGCTATGTGTTCTATTACTTTTACTACATGTTGATTGGATGCATTCACTCACTTACACACAACCGAATCACCGACACTGTGCTATAACCAAGAAATCGTGAAACAAAAATACACTGGATACTCAACATCTTTCCGTTCCATGACAGAAAGATGCCTCAAAGACAGACACGCGGAAACCGCAATGCAACACCACCACCACCACCGCCTCCACCAGAGATGAACTCAGCGACATTTCAAGCAACAGTTTCAGCTGCAGTTATAGCAGCGCTGGTTCATATCCACAACGGGAACAACGGTGGAGGAAATAGGGTGTCGGAAGCTCAAACCATGGGATGAACCAGGGACCCACCCGAACCTGTACCTACAAGGACTTCACTAACGCCAAGCCTCGGACCTTCAACAGGAAGGGATGCCTAATAACTCTGAAAAGGTGGTTAGAAAAAAGTGGAATCGGTATTCGAGATCTGCAGATGTCCCGAGGAGTACAAGGTGAAGTTTACGATTTGTACATTCGTGGATCAAGCTCTCTCTTGGTGGAGTGGTCACGTGGAGGCCATGACACTCCCTATGGCGAATGCTATGCCCTGGGAGGAGCTCAAGGAAATGCTGATGGCTAAGTATTATCCAAGGGGAGAAATCCAGAAGTTGGAGCAAGAACTGCGGAATCTCACAGTCCAAAACTCTGACATTGATGCATACATCTCAAGGTACGGTGACTTGTCACTCTTATGTCCAAGAATGATCACGTCCAAGGGGAAAAGATTGAAAGATTCATTTGGGGATTGACCTCTCCAATTCAAGGAAATGAAATCGCAGCAAAACCGGGAACGTATAACAACGCTAAAAGGCTAGCCAAGAAGTTATACGACCATGGAAACAAGAAGGGTGCCAAAGCAGGGGAATATGAAGTTAAAAAGGAAGGTGATAACAAGAAAGGAAAGAACAATAAGCGAAAAGGGCGACAAAACTCAGAGTCATCAAAGAAGCAACAAACAGTAGCAGTCCACGCTGTTACTGCTCAGGTCACCTGTACACCACATGCTCCAGCCTCATCCACCCCAACTGCTAACAAACATTACTCAGGGACCCTACCCAAGTGTAGTAAATGCAATTTTCACCATCATGGAGAATGCCGGGAGATGCATTGCACGAGTTGCAATCGAAGGGGTCATACTGCAAGATACTGTAGAACTCAGCCTCAACAGAACCAACAGTCAAACAACAACAACAATCGCAACAACAATAACAACAATAACAATGATGTGGCCAGTTACACTTATTATGGGTGTGGATAAACTGGTCATTTCAAGTGCAACTGCCCCAAAGCAGACAACCAGGGGGCAGGAGCATCAGGGAAGGTATTGACATTGGGTTGAGGTGAAGCAGTTCAGGACCCAACGGTTGTTATTGGTACGTTTCTATTTAACAACACTTATGCATGCATTTTATTTGATAGCGGAGCTGAGTGAATCTTCATTAGTAACAAGTTCAAACATTTACTAAATCAACAACCCCAGAAGCTCAACGAATCCTTCACGGTGGAAATGGCTAATAGGAAAACCGAAACAACCAAAGATGTCTATGTAGGGTTCACATTAACACTAAACAATCACTCCTTTCAAATATATTTGATGCCAGTAAATATTAGGAGTTTTGATGTGAAAATCAACATGGATTGGTTAATCCCCCATCATGCTAATATTTTATGTCGCGAGAAGTCCGTTCAACTTCACCTTCCCAACCGCGAAACCCTAATAATCTATGGTGATAAACATGGAGCCAATCTTCGTCTTATCTCGTGAAGCAAGGCACAAAAGTGCCTGCACAAGAAAAACTATGCTTTTCTTGCTCATGTTGTGGATAAAACCAGAGAAGAAGTAAACATTAAAGACATCCTAGTGGCATGTGACTTCCCAGATGTATTTCCAGAAGACCTTCTGGGGATACCCCCAGAAAGGCAAGTCGAATTCCGAATCGACCTAATACCAGGAGCCACATCAATTTCCAAATCACCCTACAGGTTAGCTCCCGCCGAAATGCAAGAGTTATCCAGCCAACTAAGCGAATTGTTGAGCAAAGGATTCATCCGACCAAGCTTCTCACTCTGGGGAGCTCTGGTCTTGTTTGTCAAGAAAAAGGATGGATCCTTCAGAATATGCATCGATTATTGGGAATTAAACAAGCTCACTGTCAAAAACCGATACCCACTTCCTCGGATTGGCGATCTATTTGACCAGCTTCAAGGAGCTAGTTACTTCTCCAAAATAGACCTAACATCCGGTTATCATCAACTTCGAGTCCGAGAAGAGGACATTCCAAAAACTGCCTTTCGAACTCGATATGGTCATTACGAATTTGTTGTGATGCCATTCGGTCTAACATATGCCCCCACTGCATTTATGGACCTCATGAAATGAGTCTGCCGCCCATTCCTTGATAATTTCGTGATCGTCTTCATCGATGATATTCTTATATACTCTCGAAGACAAGAAGAGCATGGTCAACGCCCTCGTTAGATCTTAGAAACCCTAAGAGCTGAAAGATTATATGTGAAGCTCTCCAAGTGTGACTTTTGGATCCGTAGTGTAAACCTTTTGGGTCACGTAGTCAGCAAGGAGGGGATCCACGTAGATCCTTCTAAGATAAACGCCATTGAAGGTTGGGCGATCCTAAAAAGACCAACAGAAATCCGACAAGTGTTGGGTCTTGCAGGATACTACCGAAGGTTTATCTAGAATTTTTACAAGATACCCAAACCCCTCACCGCATTTACGCAAAAAGATGTGTCTTTCAACTGGACGGCAAATCAAGAAGCTGCCTTCCAAACCTTGAAGCGAGCCCTCTATAGTGCACCGGTGCTATCCTTACCAAAGGGAACCGAAGACTTCGTAGTCTACTGCGATGCTTCGAATCAAGGGTTAGGTTGTGTCCTTATGCAGTGTGGAAAGATGATAGCTTACACATCCAGACAATTAAAGACGCATGAAGTAAATTACACCGCCCATGATCTCGAGCTAGGAGTTGTGGTTTTCGCCCTAAAAATTTGGAGGCACTACCTCTACGGTACAAAGTGCACCATCTTCACCGATCACAAAAGCCTCCAGCACATTCTAAACCAAAAGGAGCTATACATGAGGCAGCGAAGGTGGGTTGAGCTGCTAAATGACTATGAATGCGAGATCAAGTACCACCCAGGCAAGGCTAACATGGTAGTCGATGCCCTGAGCAGAAAAGAATACTCAGGTCACCGGGTGAAAACCCTATCAATAACCATCCAATCCTACCTAACCTCGCTAATTAAGGAAGCCCAATCGGATGTGTTGAAGGCAGAGAACGTCATGAACGGAACACTGCGTGGGATAGACAAGAACTTTGAAGCCAAGAAGGATGGGACTTACTACTTCATGAATAGAATCTGGGTCCCTAAACTTGGGGGATTCAGATAAATGATCATGAACGAAGTCCACAAGACGCGATATTCCGTTCATCCGGGTTCGAATAAGATGTATATGGACGTTAAGCAACATTATTGGTGGCCAAATATAAAGGCAGAGATCGCCACTTACGTGGGCAAGTGTCTCTCTTACGCCAAGGTGGAAGTGGAGTACCAAAAGCCCTCGGAACTATTACAACAACCAATAATACCCGAGTGGAAATGGGAAAGGATTACTATGTACTTCGTGACCAAATTACCTAAGATGGAAGACAAATTGGATGGTATTTGGGTAATTGTCGATAGGTTAACTAAATCCGCTCATTTCCTGCCAATAAAAGAATCGTGCAAGATGAGATTAACACGGATCTATATCAAAGAGATCATGAGACTCCACAGAGTGCCGGTATCTATAATCTCGGATCGGTATAGTAGGTTTACCTCAAGGTTTTGGCAGTCACTCCAGAAGGCTATGTGAACACAGCTAGACATGAGCATTGCTTACCACCCTAAAACTGATGGCCAAAGCGAGCGGACCTTCTAAACACTCGAAGACATTCTCTGAGCCTGTGTGATTGATTTCAGCAAGTCATGGGATACCCACTTGACCTTAATTGAATTCTCGTACAACAACAACTATCACACAAGCATAAAGGTTGCTCCTTTTAAGGCCTTATATGGTCACAAATGCAGATCGCCTCTCTGCTGGGCTGAGGTGGGTGACACCCAGCTAGTAAAAGGTCAATCATAGGACAACACCCTTACAGGACCAGAAATCATTCAAGAGACTACAGAGAAGATAATCCAAATCAAAGACCGACTCCAAGTGTCGCGTGACCGAAAAAAGAGTTACGCTGACAAATAACGAAAACCTCTGGAATTCCAAGTCGGACATCGAGTGCTATTAAAGGTTTCTCCCTGGAAAGGGATGATCCATTTTGGGAAACAGAGAAAACTAAACCCACGATACATCGGACCGTTCGAGACTCTTGCCTGAATTAGTCCGGTTGCTTATAAGCTGCATCTACCTTCAGAGCTCAACAACGTGCACCCCATGTTCCATGTCTCGAGTTTGAAAAAGTGCTTATCAGATGAAACTCTTTTCATTCCTCTAGAAGAGATCAAAATAAATGAGAATCTCCTGTTCATCGAAGAACTAGTCGAGATAACGGATAGGGAGGTGAAGCGTACGAAATAGAGCCGCATTCCAATTGTGAAGGTTCGATGGAACGCCAAGCGTGGACCGTAATTCACATGGGAACGCGAAGACCAGATGAAGCAAAATTACCCTCACTTATTCTCCCATTCATAATCCTACCTATCGAAAGAATTTGGGGACGAAATTCCCTCTAACGGGGGGATAATGTCACAACAAGCATTTTAGCAAGGAGATTTTATTTTCATGTAAACATCAGCTATTGCAAGGCCTGTACTGTAAATGAATATCATGTTATATGCTAAAATGAAATCATCTATTTGAATCAAAACCCCTAAGTAAAGTTCAAAATCTAATACAATACATTTCATATATCCAACTATGGGTTGAAAACCCTAAAAATTCGGGTTCAAGTTTATTATGGACTAGGATCATCTTATTGGGCCTAATGGACCAATAAACTTTTAATTTGATTATTTTGGGCTAAGGAACCATATTTGGGCTCTAATTGGACCCACATCCATGAAACTAAAGTATTTTGGGTCATGTGGGCCTAGAATGATTCATCTTATCTCTAATGGGCCATAAATGGTTTCATAAGCCCTAATGGGCTGTAAATTATATTCTTGGGCTTAATTGGGTTGTGAACCCTCATAAGGGCCCAATAGGCCGAAAAATCTTCATATTGGGCCTCATAAATTCGAACTAAGTCTAGAAAGGGCCCAAACTATTTCATTTTCTTTTTTCCTTACCCTATTCTCGACCCACAAACAAATAAAAAAATGATTAAACATGGATGTGCCACCTAATCTTTGCCTGGTGGACTTCTATGCTTAAACACATCAAATAAAAAGAGAATCACATACACCCATGCAACATCACTTCAACATTTCCCTCTCTCTTCTCTCTTCATTTTAACTCTTGGGCATAAGGGCCACACCACCAACATCTTTCTTCATTTTCAAGCACAATATTCGCTTAACTCTCCAAAGAAATTCCCTCCTTTTTCCTACTAAAAATGGTAAGTATTAGGTGGGTTTTCAAGAAGATCACTTCAAGCTTCACATTGTGAACCCTCTAACTTCGACAAGCTCCTTAAGAACACATCTAGGCCCGAGATCTCCTCATATCCTTACCAAAAACTAAGAACTTCAAAGCAATGTGAGTCCATACCCCCTATTTTCGATTTTTACTTTGTTTTGGGGGAGAATACAAGTTGTTTGTGTAGATCTATATGTGAAGGCATGATTTTGTGTGTTTTCTTTAGTTACATATGTGTTTATGTGTTGTAAGCTTCATGAACTAAAAGATCTACTAAAAGATGCTGATATTGGTATAACATAACACTTATTTCAACTTATCTTACAAGAAAAATGTTTAAAATACATTTAGGTTACTTGGATCTAAGAAAAACTTCATGAAAGGGTCTAAAATTGACAAAATGACAAAGTATGGGTTATTTATGTAACTCACGGCTAGCAAGGGGTTTAAAAGGAAATTTTTCCTAAACATGGCTAAACTCAACAATTGAGACCTTATAGGGACCAAAAATGTAAATATTTTCATAAATGGGCCTTATTTGGGCTTTTCAAGGTTTCGAGCCCACAAATGCTAATTTTTGATCTTTTGTGGGCTTAATTGTCATTTTCAAGAAAGTTGTGCCAAAATGTAAATTTTTTATAACAAGGGTTAAAGTTGCGAAAATATAATAATATTGGCTAAAAAGATAAAATTTTCTATAATGGGCTGAAAATGTATATTTTCACAAAAATCAAGCAAAAAATGATATTTTTGACAAAAGTCAGTTAAGAATGTTATTTTTACAAAAACTAGCCTTAAATACAAGTTTTATCCAAAAGGGGGCCTAAAATGTTATTTTTACTAAAATTGGGCCTAAATTGTAAATTTTTGGCTTAATGGGCCAAGAATGTCCTTTTTACAAAAAGTGGACCTTTTATGCTATTTTAGTAAATAATTGAGCTAATACTAGCAAAATAATAACAAACGGGCTAATTTTTACCATTCTTAGATTATTGGGCCTTAGTGGCCCATTTATATACTTGATAGGTCCTGAATACTCTTTATATGTTTATTGGGCCTCATTGACCCATTAACATACACGACGGACATTGGATACCATTTGCGTGCTATTTGGACCTGTAAATACCTTACATGTGAAATGGGCCTTAGTTGTCCTTTTACATATATTTTGGGCTTATGTTATATAATTTCATTCCTTTCGGGCCTGAAATAGGCTTACATGTTTAGTGAGCCTCAGTTGTTCGCTTACATGGTTCATTGGGCCTTGAATGAGGTTTATATGTTTCTCTTTGCATAAATTCGATTAAGGATCTAGTGAGACATGTCGATTGACACCTATTAAATGTACGATCGTAGCCTGTAGTTATAACCAGAGTTTCTTCGAGGGAGAGCGGGGGTTTGTGTATAGATCTATACGGGGATGACACCCCACACCTGAGTTGTTTGCTACAGTTACACTAAACCAGTCTAGGGTGAAAAAAACCTTATTCTATTTTCCGTCGGCATTCATAAACGCCAAGACAGGCGAACTTGTCATTATCTAGCATGGTTATAACGACTCACTTAGAGGAAGTAACATTATGAAATTTACGGGAGACCATTCTCTTTTCTCTTTGGATTACTCGGGAACATACTCGTACCGGTAGTCAATCTCGGGGGTTGATATACCAGCATTCTATTTTACAGGCAGCATAGGGTTGTCTGGAGGCATTCTATTCACATTCTCTTCATTTACTTTTGGAATTCTATTAAACAAAAACACACATGCATTAATACAAGACCGGACACAAACGTACTAAACTATTTTAAGAAAATATAGGATTTTCTTGTGATTACAAAGTTATACAAATCCTTTTCTCAAACATGCATATGAACTCGCCAATATTTTTATGTTGACCTTTTTAAATTAACTCGTATTCTCAGGAAACCGGTGAAGTAGGTTGGGCTGAACAATCTAATGGATGTTTTGTTATATTTTGTTTCATCATACTTTAATAATTTTGGCATGTAATATTTAAACACAATACTAGATGTAAACAATGTATGTTGTTATATTACATGTGTGGTGATTATGATATTATGTTTCAATTATATACTATGTGATGACACTACAAGGATGAAGTCACGCACAGGCCCCCGACGTTTCCGCCATCTGGTTCGGGGGTGTGACAGATCGAGTCTTCTGCTCAAGTTAAAGGAGGTCAGTCTTTTACTAACTTTGATCATTCTAATTAGAATTATGTTTACTATGTTTCATTCATTCCTGAATCATTCTATGTACAGGATTATGATGTTGCTTGGTGGATCGACTATGGGGCAACGAACCGTGTATTAAAGGATAAACGGATGTGTGAAACGTTAACTTCTCTTGAAGATGTGTTGGTGCTGAAAAAGAGACACGATTCATTTATTCCTATTTTGTAGTGTTGGTGGCGTTTGTCTTGAATTTACTTCTGGAAGGCTTTTTGATGTTTTGTTTGTTCCCAAGATTCACAAGAATCTTGTTAGTTCTAGTTGTTTGAATTATGATGGTTTTAAACAAGTTATTGAGTCGGATAAGTTTATTTTGTCTAAGGGTGGAATGTTTGTTGGGTTTGGATATTTAAATAATAGAATATTTCGTTTGAATATCGTTGACAAATTATTACCGGTTCAAAATTATGCAGTTGTAACTTCTGCTTCTAATGATGATAAATCTATGCTTTTCCATGTAAGATTAGGTCATGTCAAATTTAAAAGGAAGCATAAGATGTCAAAAGATGGATTAATTCCAGCTTTTGATATGACATCTGATAAATGTAAAACATGCATGCTTACAAAAGTAACAGAACAGCCCTTTCTTAGTGTCACTAGAAATACAACTGTTTTGGAACTTGTACATTGTGACCTGCATGATTTTCACTCCACTCCTTCTTTGGGAAATAAAAAGTATGTAGTCATTTTTATTGATGACTATACTCGGTTATGCTATGTTTATTTGTTACATTCTAAGGATGAAGCCTTAGATAAATTCAAAATATACATAACTGAGGTGGAATTGTAATTGGGCATTCTGGTTAAATGTCTCAGGACTAATAGGGGAGGTGAATATATGGATCCCATATAGTTCCAATCAGTGGGTATCATTCATGAGACCACAACACCTTACACACCCCAACATAATATATTGTTGAACGCAAAAATCGAGTTTTAAGGAAATGGTAAACTCGATGTTGTCATTCTTGGGATTGAGTGAAAGATTATGGGGAGAGGCCATGTTAACAACCATGTGTCTATTAATTATGGTTCAAAATAAAAGGAACAAAACAGTCCCATTTGAACTTTGGTTCAAGAAAATACCGAATCTGAGTTATTTTCGGGTTTGGGGATGTCGGGCAGTTGTAAAACTCACCGAGCCCAAAAAGCAAAATTTGGGAAAACGTGGAATTGATTATATATTCATTGGATATGCAAAACATTCCAAGGCATTTAGGTTTTATGTAATAGAACCTAATGATTTGGGTTTCGATTAACACCGTTATCGAATCACGGGATGCAATTTTTGATAAAATGCGTTTTTTGTCAATTCAAAGGCCTAAGGATCTGAATTTTGGTACTAATAAAGTTCAAAATTCAGAAAGTCGAGATGGTGGTAATGTAGAAGAACCACACTAGCTTCGCAGTAGCAAAAGAGGCCAAATTGCGAAAAAATTTGGATCCAACTTCCAACTGTATTTGGTGGAAAGTTCAAGGGATGAAATTAATCTTGAATACTCTTATTGCTATAGTATTGAAGATGATCCTAAGACATATCAAAAGGCCATGGAGTCTCGCGATAGTACCTTTTGGAAGGAAGCAATTGATGATGAAATATCAATTCTTGAGAACAACACATGGGTGTTGTCTGATTTACCTCCAGGTTCTAAACCACATGGTTGCAAAAGGATTTTCAAAAAGAAAATGAATGTTAATGGGACTATTTAAAAGTTCAAAGCCCGGTTAGTCATTTAAGGTTTTAGACAAAAACTCTATGTTGACTATTTTGATACGTATGCTCCGGTTGCACGTATTTCTACTATTAGATTGTTGATTGCCTTGGCAAGTATCCACAATCTGGTATTCACCAAATGGATGTAAAAACATCCTTTTTAAATGGTGATCTTGACGAGGAAGTTTACATGAAACAACCAGAAGGTTTCATTATGCCCGCTAAAGAGCATATGGTTTGTAAACTTGTCAAATCTTTGTATGGGCTGAAACAAGAACCTAAACAATGACATCAAAAATTTGATGAGGTTATTTTGTCTTTTGGTTTCTAGACAAACCAATGTGAAAAATGTGTTTATAGTAGATTTGATGATGCTGCTAGAGCTGGAGTGATGATTTGCTTATATGTAGATGACATGTTGATCTTTGGTACCGACCAAAATCAAGTAGATGAAACAAAGAAATTATTATCATCTAAGTTTTCCATGAAAGATTTAGGAGAGTCTGCTGTAATTCTTGGAATAAGGATTAAAAGGATGAACAAATGTTTGGTGATGACTCAAAATCCTTATATTGAGAAAATTCTCAAGTAGTTTAATTTTACCGATTGTTCTCCTATGAGTACTCCTATGGATCCAAGTGTGAAATTAATGCCAAATAATGGTCTTTCCATTTCACAGCTGGAATAATCTAAGGCTATTGGTAGCTTGATGTATGTCATGACAAGTACCATACCTAATATTGCTTTTGTTGTGGGTAAGTTGAGCAGGTACACTAGTAATCCTACTACTCAACATTTGACAAGCAATAAATAGAGTATTTAAGTATCTCATGGGAACCATGGATTATGATTTGAGTTACTTGGGGAGTAATTCAGTTTTAGAAGGTGATTCGGATGCAAGTTGGATAACCAACATGGAGGATCATTCCTCAACTTCTGGTTGAGTATTCTTGCTTAGGAGAGATGCCATTTCTTGGGCTTCCAAGAAGCAATCTTACATTACAAACTCAACAATGGAATATGAGTTTGTTGCGTTAGTAGCTGCTAGTAAAGAAGCAGAGTTGCTATAGAATTTAGTCTGTGAGATTCCTTTGTGGTCTAAACCGATAAAACCTATTTCTATCCTTTCTGATAGTGCAGTCGCTTTGGCTAAGGTATATAGCCAGGTTTATAATGGCAAGTGTAGACACTTAGGTGTTAGACATAGTATAATTAGAGAACTAATCATTAATGGTGTGATTTCAGTTGAGTTTGTAAAATCGCAAATTTTTTTTGAAGATCACTTTACTGAAGGTCTGACAAGAGACTTAGTGCACAAGTTTTTAATCGGGATGAGATTAAAGTCCGTTTAATTCTATAACGATGAGACACCCAATTCCCTCCTAATATAATGTTAGGAGTTGATTTAATGTGGAGAACTCATACTTATAGATTGGAACACATGAAGTATTAATCCCACGTATGTGTTCGGTTCTACAAGTTATCCAGGTTGAAGTTTAACTTCTTAATAATTCTTTTGATAAATGTATGTGCAAATACATGGAAAGGAGTTGCCTACATGATTGTGAAGTGTAGCCACTTTTCAATAGGTTGTGGACTTGATCTTGATACGATCATGAAAGGATTGGGACACACAACTTTATAATAATGTCAAGTTATATATTGCTAGAAATTCAATAATATAGTATGTATTTTATTTTCTGGTATTCAAATGGGTTGATGGGTTCAATTCTTAGAACACCCTGATTCTCGAGTATTTGAAAGTGTATGATACTAAATGGAAATTCAATCATTTCGATATTTTCACATGTACTCGTTTGGTTTATTATGATAAGGTTATTTTTGTTCAAGGGTTACACTAAAATAGCGGAGGATTGTTTGTCCTGAAAATGTTTATCAATCTTCTACTAGACTAGTTACATCTAAATATGCATATAATTAACTATATAAGCACTTCAATATATGTCATAATAATATTAATATTCTTCAGCTATAATATAAGTTCAAATCAACTTTCGTTACAATTTGTGTAAATACTTGGTTTGATTCCCTTGGTGCCCTAAACTAAAGGGGTTGCATGAAAAGATAACTTTTGGCTTCAGGCTTGGCGACAGGCTTGAGTCACAGAGGGTGACAGATTAAGCAGTTACTTTAGCTGTTGAGGGACTGATTTTAGATCAATGATCCAATGTGATTTATCAAAATAAATTTCATATGGGTTTCTACTTAACTAAAAATGGTGAACTTCGTATAAATGCAAGTAATAATGGAAAAAAGTTGAATAATATGTTCTGTAAATAAAAATATCTAAACACAATTGTTTCATAAAAATGGTCATCAACTTCGTATAAGTGCAATACTACCAATAGATTATAATCTATATTAACTGTATTTTAATTTTTATTCTAATATTATTAATTTTAAATGTAATTAGAGAGGGAGATTTAAAATTTAAAAATTGAAATGGAGAATCAATAGGTTGACAAGTGATATGACATTAATTACGATATGTTATAGGGTGACACATGACAAAAGGAGAATAAACATATTCTTTTACTAGGTGTGAGACCCATGTATTCCATGAGTTTATTTAAAAGAAAAACTAAATACAAAATTCTAGACATTTGAGAAGTATGAATTTATCAGAAAAATGAGAAAATATTGAATTATAAAAATTAAAATGTTTTTTTCCTTTTAAATTTAAACAAATAATTTAGATAAAAAAAATTAATGAATCTTTAATTTAATAATTTTGAAATTAGAAGGAAAGTTCATTAATAAAATTGATATGCATTTATTATTACATTTAAATACTATCTAGAATTGAATAAAATGAAAAACTCATAAAATGACATGTGGAATATAAATTAATTTAAAATAACCATATGACAAAATAAATGAGAATGTGACATATCACAAAAAATCTTTATTTATTAGGGAAGATTAGAATAGGGAGAGGAAATATGAATACATATGATGTCCTTCTAATTGGGCTAACATATCATGCTACAATGCTACACATACTTAATAAGACATGGATTTAATAAGGAAACTTGTAGCACCCGGTTCCTGGTACGTAAATGTTATTTGAGTATTTCTTTTCTTTTAGCCTTGGACTCGGCGAGTCATAGGTCCGACTCGCCGAGTGGATGCGGGACCCGGGACACGTTTAAGTTGGCGACTCGGCGAGTCCATATCCTGGACTCGGCGAGTCACAGCTGTTGGATGAAACCCTAAGTTTCAGGGGTTTGCACCCTATTTAAGCGACTTATTCGCCCCAGGCCAGCCCCCATTCTCTCCCCAGAGCTCCCAACCCTCATTTATGCTTGTTCTTTGAAGTATTGAAGCTTTGTTGTGTGCTTTTGGAAGGTTTTGAAGGAGGAAGGAAGTAGATCCAGAAGAAGGGAAGCCATCCAGGCATTATTGTGTTCTTCCAGCAGTTCCTTTGAGGTATAACCCGTTTTCCCCATGATTCTTTGCTTAGTACTTCATTTAGGTCTTTCTTGGACAAATCCCCAAGCTTGTATGTGCATTATATGTCGTAATAAGATGTTTGGCCTCTGGATCTAGGCAACATTGAGCTTCAGGAGCTCAGATCTGTTAGCTTTATAGCCCCATGTTGCTTGTTCACCCTAGATCTACCCTCTTGAGACATTTTGAGCCCTAAAATCCATATTGGTGAATATCCACACGTAAAGTTGGAAAGTTTACGTGTGATTCGTGTCCTAGAAGTCCAGATCTGTGAATGGCATGGACTGGAATCGAGCAAATCTGTGTATTTAGTGGGTGCATGGCAACGACTCGGCGAGTCGTTCATATGACTCGGCGAGTCTGTTCGCGGGTCTCCGAGTTTGTCCCCCTTTTCGTAGTGTCGAGTGAGCAGTGAGTCACGGGGTGTGACTCAGTGAGTCGGAAGCTAAACTCATCTATGGAGGTACTCGGCGAGTCAATGCTCTGACTCGGCGAGTTCAAGGCAATCTCCTTAGATTAAGAACAGACTCGGCGAGTTGTTCATACAACTCGGCGAGTCTCAGCATAAGTGTTCTTCGGATGAAAATGGACTCGGCGAGTTGTTCATACAACTCGGCGAGTCTTAGCATGAGTGTCCGTCGGATGAAGATGAACTCGACGAGTTGTTCATACAACTCGGCGAGTAGGATGAAGGACTTGAATATTGGTTAAGAAGGTGAACTCGTTGAGTCGTCGCCTAACTCGACGGGTAGGATCGGGATTCAGGGCAGTCGTTTGGGTAGGGACTCGGCGAGTTGGAAAGCCAACTCGGCGAGTCGGGTCAACTGAAAGTTGACTCTGACTTTGACTTAGGACGTGGTCAGGGGTAAAATGGTCATTTTACCCAAAGGTCAGTGAGCAGTGTTTGATTGAGTATGTTGTGGGAATTGCAGCCGAAGGATTTCCGGAGCAGCAGCAACAGCAGTAGGCAGTCAGTTCCCGATCAGATCAACAGCTACTTCGAGGTGAGTTACCTTCCAATAGCGGTGGGTCTACGGCCACAATGCCGGCCCACCAGTAGGAGTTATTCGTAGATGTTTGTCTCTGTGATATTCATCTAGGTATTGCCTGCGTTGTGTTATGTGCTAGTATGTTATGATGCTATGTGCTAGTGACAGTAGAGGGGAGATAGTCCCCGAAGTATCCGGTCGATAGGACCGAAGGGGAGGCCAGCACCCAGATATGCTAGGCAGTATCCGGTCGAAAGGACCGAAGGGGAGGCCGACACCCAGATATGCTAGGCAGTGTCCGGTCGAGAGGGCCGAAGGGGAAGGTCGGGCACCCAGATATGCCTGACGATATATGTATGTTATGAGATTATTTGGTATGTGGTATGGTGGGGGAACTCACTAAGCTTTGTGCTTACAGTTTTCAGTTTTGGTTTCAGATACCTCCTCAGCTAGGGGAAAGAAGCCGGCGCGGTATTAGCATGTCACACACACACTCTCTGGTTTCCGCATTTACGAGATTTTCTGGGATTTATACTCTGATATTTTGATTGGTTGTCTGATTTGACTTTTAGACACGGTTTACGTTGTATCATGGTTTGATCAAACAATGTTTTAATTATTAATGTCTCTTAAAGTAATGTCTTAAAACGAAATTTTTGGACGTGAAAATTGGGTCGTTACAAAACTTGAAAAGGAGAAACGACATAGGGAAAAAAACACCTAAATTTACAATCGTTTGTGAAAGAAACATGAAATGAATTTAGTGTAAAGTGTCAAAACACAAATAAATCTTCTTTTGCAATTAATTTAACTGTGTTGTACGATAACTAAATCAAGAATCAAATAAGTTGAAACCATGCGAAATAACAGAAGGATAAACCAAAACATGTAAGAGGATATTTCTAAACATCTCATGTGCATCATACATAATAAAGAACAATCCCGCTTTGAACAAATCTCTCTCATCTGAAGCTTTTTAACGTTATTCACAAACCCATCAACACCACCAAATATTACTTCTTTGCCACCACAAACTGGCCATTGTGCAGATTTGGACTCGTCGTTATCCTCCTCCTGTTCAACTCTTCCACTTCTTTCACCTATAGTGTACTACAACATAAATCGAGCCTGTAAAAAATTACAAGTTTATACATTTTTGTGTTTCTTTTTCTCGAAACCAAGACACTCAGCCTAGCCCAAGAACAAATTATTAGGACGCTTAGCTTGCTTATGGTCCTGATCAACAATATAATTTACACAAATTAAATTAATAAGTAAAGAAAATTTTCAATTCCCTCCCACTAATTCTCCATATCTATTTGTTAAATCTATGAACATTGCAAGTGTGTGTGTGTGTATGTGTGTGTGTCTATATATATATATATATATATATATATATATATATATATATATATATATATATATACACATACATACACAATTTTTGTGCTTCTCCCTCGATAGAAATGGGAGAGAGAACAAACAATTAAGGTTCCTAAACTTTCATTCATGATGAAGTTGTAGTATGCATCCTTTTAAGAGCTTCTCAGGGTTCTACTTAACAAAACATATATAATTTAGAAGGAAACTCTGCAACATGTTTAAGTAGTCAAGTTCTTTCATAAAATCAAAATTAAAAATCAAAATCGAGAGAAGATTAGGATGCATCATACGTAATCCATTTCATGATAGAAAGTAATATGTTGACATTCTTGACCCTTGTTGGTGGTGTAAAATCAGGAGAAAACTTACACCTTGAGTGCGCCACCACCTATATGTAATCCATAGGAGGGAGGACGTTACTTTAATGACGTTGTTAAATCGAAAGATAAGTCAACATGGAAGCCTCATAGGAGACGAGAAATGCTTTTTGAGAGAAGATCCTCTAGTGATGGTTTATGAGAATTGATGGATCTTGAAAGATGAAGAAGACTAGTTTCAGCAACGTTGGTGAAGCGGGTCAATGGAGAGGATCGAGTTACATCTTTTCACCATTAAAACCCTAATACATATTTTATGGTTTGTTCCTTCGATCGTGAGAGAGAAATGGAGAGAAGTTTGAAACAAAAAAAGGATTTAGTTAGGGTTCTGATGAATGCAATATATACTTGAGAACATTAAAAGATGACGTTTCAAAATGAGTGACATATAAAAAGAAGAGTATCTTTATTTTTAAATTTTCTTTATAACCTTAAAACATGGCATGCTTTATGTCCTAAATATAATCAAAAGATGACATAACCTCACGACATTCATATTTGTGTGTCATAAATATCTCAGTTTTAACAAAAGATGACATTTATTTTATCACATGCTCTTTTGTCTATCATAAATCCTCTCATGTCGTAATTCGTATTTTATTAACGGACTATTTCTAATAGTGTAGTTGATAGTGCTGTTAATATAATTGACGATGCCATTTTGTAGTGTCCAGGTTTGATATTCAAGATTAATTAGTCCTTGGTGATTAACTAATTATGGCACGAGACTTGTATAATGTTTTTTAGGGGATTGAAGTTTTCTTGTTGAAGATGGAATTTGTGCATGTGAAGGTGGAGTTTGTTGAATTGTGAGTAGAATTATCGCTTTTTGGAAGTTATTTGTTTGCTTGGTTTCCAAGTCTTTAGGATTTGGAATATTACCATTTGTTAGAAGTTTTTGCATAATTTTAAGATTTTAGTTTCTTAGCTTAAAATTATAGACTTATTTTAATCATTCTAACCATTTTTTATTCTTCTCCCTCTCCATCAAGAATTGTGTACAGTTCTCTTTTCTTCCTTCTATCGATTATTTAATAATAAAAGTCTAGTGTCTTGTGGTTTTTCTTGTAAGGTTTCCACCCAATATTTGGTTACTTTATAGTGTTTATCTTCTTGTTTGTTATTTACTACACATTGCACTCATTATTTACTAAGTATTTGTTTCCATACAAACTTTGTATCGCAACAACGGTTCATGCATTTACAATTAACCACATAGATGATAAATACAATACATCTTCTTTTCACCTATTCTCGCAATACAAATGAGTAAAATGCTTTCTTATATTGTCAACTTTCTTCACTACCACATTCCTTTTGGGGTGTGAGTGAAAAATTGCACCCTTCAATTGCATCTTCGATAGATAGAAACACACGTTCTTTCCCAATTTTGTCTATGAAATTCGTAACAATCAACTTCTCCATGACCTCGAGTCTTGGATTCACTATGACAACCTGCAAATATAAACATATATTTAGAATTATTACCAGCAAATATTACTTTTGTTTCATTCTGGAGAATATTATAAACTTAATATATGCGAATTACCTTAATATCTCTGACTTCTAAACTTCTACGAATTTCAACAAGAGTTTCAACTCCCGTGATATCAATAGATGTGACACCTGGATAAATTGGCATAACAAGTATTAATTATTGTATTAAACATCGGGTTGAGAGTCTTGCTTAATATATATTTTGGTCATCGACGATTCTATATTTTATAACATTTACTTAAGTTCATAGAAATTGATCAAAACCTTATGCATCTTACCTCCAAAATCTAGTATAACATGCTCAACATCATCTCCTTCAGAAGCTTTCTTGACCTGTTCATCTCTAACCCATCTCAAAATCCTTCAAAAGATCCCATATCATGTCAAAAAAAAGGTCAGATTTTGATAATATCATATTAATCACATTATCAAAATGGCAAATAGAATCTATACCTTTCCCTCAAGTAACCTGAATTCGCAAAGTAAATTGGAGAACCAAGTTGCAAAATTAGAGTCTTAGGAATGTCAATGGCTCCTGGATATTGTTCCATATCTCGATATACACTAGTGTCAGGTATGTTCCCAAGCTTTGAACTTGCTGGTCTAGCTACATATAGAAGTGCTCTCAATAACGCTAAACCCACCTGTAACATATATAAAAATAATTACCATTTTTCATTCACGTAATAAGTAACATATTACGCATAACAATAAGAAAATGTTTCAAGAATTATTAGAAGAGAAATAAATATATATATACCGATAACATGAGGCCAACGTCCATGCTAATGAAGGCAACACCAAAGAAAGCAGCCATGCAAATGATGAAATCAAATTTATCGGTTTTGTAAAGATGATAAGCTTTATCATATTCAATAAGACCAAGCATTGCAGACATGATAATGGCAGAAAGGGCAACAAGAGGAGTGTAACTAAAGAGGGGTGCTAAGAAGAATAATGTAAGCATCATGCATATTGACATAACTACATTTGCCATTTGTGTTTTACACCCTGCGTTGTAATTCACTGCTGTTTTTGAAAATGGTCCTGCAGTAAAGAAAAGATGTTTTAAAGTATTGTTTAGGATAATTAAGAGAAAGTAATTATTTTTTTTAAAAAATTGGATAAAAGGATTGAAGAAGAAAAAATTAACCTGTAGTTAAGTAGCATGAAGTGAAAGATCCAATAATGTTCATGAGACCAAAAGCTATCATCTCTTTGTTTCCATCAATTTGTTGATTTTCCATTATGGCAAAGCTTCTTCCGATTGCTATTCCTTCCTGAAACATGCACACCCAAAATGTTATTATAATTTATAAATAATGTTTTCTCATAACTTTTAAATATTAGAAGTATAATAATGTTCATGAGGAATTAGTAAACTAAAAACAACAGTTATAATTTTGTTATTATATTTAATTATATTAGATAAGTAATGTTATTTTTATGAAAATAAATATGTGTGCTTACAGCAAGAGCAATCATGGCTGTTACGAGTCCTGCTTGTATAGGTGCTGATAGATATTTGGGATCAAAATCCAAATTTTTGAGGGAGGAAGGATTAATTCCCTTTTTCAAGTCACCCACCTGCAATTTTCGAAATTTGTTTAATTCACCATATATAATCAATTATACCTTGTTTTCATTAAAAAAATTAAACCTTTTTAATTAATCCGCATGAATCATGAAAAAAATATCAGATTTTTTTGTTTAATAAAGAACTCATATTTTCTAATAGATTTTTTGTTTGTTACTTTGTTAGTAGGAAATCGGAACTTATATAGTTGTCTATAAGTATTGAAAAAGAAAGGTTTTACATAAAGAAGTGAAAGGTATGTTGTGGTCTTGTAATATATAGGATGCATGTCAAGATTAAAATATACCTTTTGTAGGATTTAAAAAATTGCTTTTGATTACCTATAGGTTGCATATCCAAATCTAACATACAAAATCAGAATGTCGACAGATGGTCTATTTGTCAAAAGTTAATATGCTAAAAGAGTGGGAATCTAATACACTAATCAACTAGTTTAAAAGAATTTTCTTATAAATGATTATTGCTTAATTAAAAATAAAAATAATAAGATATTGGAAAAATGTTAAAATATATAATGATATTATATCTTGAATCTTAGTGATTAATAACAGATGTTTTTTAAAATTCTGGTATTCAATTACTTGACTAATTATATCCGTAGACTTAAAATCATCATCACAAATATATAAACAGAACAAATTAATGTTTTTTTTTCTTCTAAAAATACGGATATTATCCGTGTAAAAAGTGGTAATATTAATACCACAATAAATTCTATGGTTGACAACTAACTAAAAGGTGGCATACAAATTAAGAAAATAATAATTTGGTGGGAACAATTATCAGTGGATGTGGACTTCCTAGTAAAAGTGTTCACAGTAAAGCAATTAAATGTAACGCTTCAAAATTGGACAACTCTTGCCAAATCCGACTTATTGACAAAATCACAACATTAAATATATTTTAATCATACAGCTTTAAGAAAAAACAATTTATTTAGTTAAAATTCATTGATAAAAGGAAAATTCTATTGTAAATAGTCTCTTTACCATGATGATAATTAATAGAAAAATACATATGTTAACGACATTAAACGTGATTTCAATCATAAAAACTCCATAACTTCAATTTAATTTACTTTCATCCAAGTCATAAAATAATTATTTCTTTTTAATAAGATGTTACTATATTGTAATTAAATTATATACTTATTTAATATCAATCTTGTTAAATTTTGGAGATTATAAGAGTAAGAAACTTACAATTGCAATTCCATGTTTCTCAACATGTGCTACATAAGCGAAGACGCATCCTGTTACCACGACCACCATGGGAGCTATTGCTGACACCCAAAATAGCTTGGGTTTCTTTTGCTTCTGAAAATCCATTTTTGCGATCGTGTATTAACAACTTTATTAAGAAAAATTCCACGTCATTAATATTACAAGCGTACGTCATATTTAGTGATAAGAAATTGTAGCACTAAAAAGAGAAGCAATAACTTCTCTTTTATTTTTTCTTTACTATGAATGTATGTTGTCACTACATCCATTCGCATGATTAATGACATAAAATGATGCAAACCAAAATTTACGGAGTTTCAAATGTATAATTAAAATCGTTGGTATTAGAAAATTACTTACCACGAATCTTGTGAATTGAAGAAAGACGAGGAAAACTACACCCACTACAGTGCTTTCCCATCTTATCTGGAAAAACATAATAATTACAGAAAATTAGAAAAATACCAAAGGGCATATGACGTAGGAGTATCAAATATGTTGAAAAGGTGTATATATGTATATTTAGGAATAGAATTAGTAGGTGTTTGAGTAATTGAGTTAACTCTTCCAAAAAAAAGTAGAAAATTGTTTTCAGATAGTTACGTAGAGTATTGTTTGTACTCGAAACACGACATGTGAATTATTACTGCAATTATTGTTATATTGTCACTTCAATTGTTATCATCGTTTTAATAAAGAGCCTTAAATTGACATAACATGCATGTGTTACTCAAGAATAACCACAAACATCTATAACACAAGATATTAACATGTGTTTGTAACAACAAACATAGTAAGAAAACGGGTCACGTATTCTTATCAAATCAAACATGTAAATCCAAAGAAGCGGGACATATAAGTATATATCAGTTGACAAAAAAATCAATAATATATGGGGCCTTCATAAGTCCCGTATAATTATATTGTTTATAATTCTTCCAATTAAAATAAATCTGTTTTGTATATATATTAATATTAATATTACTATATCTATACCTCTTTTCTATTCTTCAAGATGACACGAATAACGGATACCATATCAGTATGCGTAGTAAAATGCTTCAAACCAAAAATGCCTTTCAATTGTTGAAGGCAAATAAGGGTTGCTGTCCCTCCCATGAAGCCAGTGATCGTAGAATGTGACAAGAAATCGACCAAAATTCCAAGCCTATATTTAATTAATTACATCATAGTACATTAGTTAACTAATATATAATTTAGATGAATTAGTTATACTTAGAATAACAAATTAATTGGAATCTTTATGAGTCCATAAACTCACCGGAAAACACCAAGAATCAACTGAGTTACACCGGAGATGAGTGTAGCAGTAAAGACTAGATTAAGATAGAGTTGTGGGTTTTCAATTGGGTTCACTTTTGCTTCAATGGTTGCAGCTATGATCAATGAACTAGCAGCTACTGTTCCAACAGCAAGATGCTTCGAGCTTCCAAACACCGAGTAGATTAGAGGAGGAACGAAACTCGAATCTGTTAACAGAAAACGGATACAAAATTAATCCATGAAATTATGTTTGCATGAATCGTTACAAAAAAAGTAGAAGGAAGAAGAATGGGGAAGAAACTAACATAAACCGATGATGGGGGGAATGTTAGCGAGTTTAGCGTAACTGATGCCTTGAGGAATGGCGAGGCTGGCAATGGTGATTCCGGCTAAAAGATCATACATGAAAAGTTTACGGGTGTATTTAGGGAGCCATTCGAAGATAGGAACGAAATACTGTAAAGCTTTCTTGGCTTTTATCGGCAATGGCTTCCCTTTGAAGTCATGGAATGGATCGTCTGGGAATAGGGTTTCCTTCAAATCCGACTTGAACGCCGTCGCGAAGCTTCTTGGGGCGGCGAAGTTCACTTTGTGGAATGTTTCTCCGGCGGCTCCTCCTCCTACTACCGGCGCCATTCAATGGAGAGAGAGAGAGAGAGAGAGAGAGAGAGAGAGAGAGAGAGAGAGAGAGAGAGAGAGAGAGAGAGAGAGAGAGAGAGAGAGATGAAAGCGGGGTATTGGAAAGGAAGGTTGTTGATTGGGTATTTATAGAAATTTGGGAGTAATAAATAAAAATAAATGCAAAGAAATTGGATATTTGATTCTATTTTGAAGGAGGTTGAAAAGGACGTGATTAACTTTGACTTCGTATTGACCTTTTTTCCACTTCTTTGAATTTAATGTACATCGTGTATTACATAAACTGATAAAGAAAAAAACGAAAAGGGTTACCTGCTTTGCTAGAAGAAAAAAAATTACAGCATTGGTTAGAGACAAAAAAACGGATAAGAGTTAGTAGTCTATATATATATATATATATATATATATATATATATATATATATATATATATATATATATATATATATATATATATATCCTAAAAAATGTTATTGCCACTTGTCATTCTCTCATTTAATTGGCCACATGTCATTTTGTCAAAATTTTGAAATATATTTATTTTCCACTTGTCAATTACTTCATTATTCATATTCATTTTCATTATATCATTAATTTAGTTTTCATAAATTAAACATACTATAATAACTATTAATTTCAAATTTGAAATTTGAAATTTTAATTTCAAATAAATTTACACTTTAAACCTTTGTATTTAACATTTTATTATAAAAACTCGTTTAGTACACGGGTCTAACAATTAAACATATAATTTTAATTAATTTATTTTTTACATGTTTTTTTTTCATAATTTTCACTTATTTCATATTTCAAATTCAAATTTTTTTTTTCATTTAATCGCTCATATTTAACATTATGTTTTAATTAACCCGTATAATATACGGGTTTTACAACTAGTATATATATATGGGAAAAGTGAATATACCCTTAAGGGTATATAAGCTTAGGTACCCAAACTCACCATAATACGTCGTTTTGTTTGATATATTCATTATAATGTTCTTAAACTTCAATCCTTAACTTGATTTATTTTCAAAATTTTCAAATTTTCAATATTATTTTCCTCTTACATCATATTTTTTGACGAACACCTACTAAGTTATATATATTGTAGTTGAAAATGAAAATTATATAAAAGGAAGATAAATGCGAAATTTATAAAAATATTTGAAATAAATCAAGTTAGAAGTTGAATTATAAGAACATTAGACAATTACAATGTATATAAATGATACAAAACGACATAGTATGGTGAGTTTGGGTACCTAAGCTTATATACCCTTAAGGGTATATTCACTTTTCCCTATATATATATATATATATATGTATATATATATATATATATATATATATATATATATATATATATATATATATATATATACTAGGTGTGAGAACCATGTATTACATGAGTTTAATTAAAAAATAAATAAGTATAAAATTTTAAAATTTTGAAAAGTTTTACTTTATAAGACAAATGAGAAAAATTTTGAATTATTAAAATTAATAAGGTTTTAATGTATTGAATACATTACATATATAAACCATTTCTAATAAATATTTTACATATATATTACCTTACATATTAAACGTGGAATTTTAATTTAATAAAATTAAAAGTACAATAAAATGACAAATAGAAAATAGAAAATTGTAAAATTCTAGAAAATGACATGTGTCCAAATGAAGGAGAAGAGGACATGAAGTTCTTTATTAGGTAAGGATATGTATAAATACTTACTTAATTAAATTTAACTAGTTGTGAAACTCGTATATTATACGGGTTTAATTAAAGCAAAATGTTAAATAGAAACGATTAAATGAAAAGTTTATTTGAATTCGAAATTTGAAATAAATAAAAATTATGAGAAAAAAACATACAAAAAATAAATAAATAAAAATTATTGTTTAGTTATCAGACCCGTATACTAAACAGGTTAATTATAACAAAATGTTAAAAACAAAGGCTTAAACTGTAAATTTATTTGAAATTGAAATTGAAATTTGAAATTTAAAATTTGAAATTAATATCATTATGGTAGGTTTAATTTATGGAAACTAATTAATAATATATTAGATATCGAAAATGAAATAAATAACAAGTGGAAAATAAATATATATCTTTAAATTATGACAAAATGACATGTGACAGATTGAATGAGAAAATGACATGTGGCAAATCATTCTTATTTATTAGGATAGATTATAAAACTAGTTGTGTGACCCGTATGTTATACGGGTTGGATAAAACAAAAAAAAAATATGAAGGTTTAAATAAAAATTTATTTAAATTTGAAATTTGAAATTTAAAATTTAAATTTAAAAGGAAACATATTCAATAGTATATGAGTTGTAATATTGTAATTTAATGGTTATTTTCAAATAAGACAATTATTAATTGAGGTGTAAATATGATGCGTTAACTAAAAAAGATAAAAATGAGAAAATAACATATGGAA
Source organism: Lactuca sativa (assembly GCF_002870075.4). Lineage (NCBI taxonomy): Eukaryota > Viridiplantae > Streptophyta > Magnoliopsida > Asterales > Asteraceae > Lactuca > Lactuca sativa. Next base: position 242,941,470 of record NC_056627.2, read on the forward strand.
AAAACATTTATTCAAAAATACAAAAAAATGACATTTGTCCAAGATAATGAAAAAGTGACATATGGCAAAACTATTTTCATTTATTAGAGAGGATTGTAATCGTATTCTTAAATATTTGAAATAACAGTAAAAGTAAACTTTTAATCGTATTCAAATTAAGCATTCTATTATTGGGCGGGATATATAAGTCCCATTTCGGACAAAAAACATGAAATATTGTTGGATTATCCGATTTGCTTTTAATTTTGAATCAACAAAGTAACCTTTCTATTTTAGAATACCGATGGTTCTAGATGAGAAATCAAATATCTTTTTATTTTATTTTTTCATTTATATTCTAATTTATTAGATTAAGAAAAATATCAAAATAAAACAAAATGGTATATATCATGATTTTATATAAATAAGAAAATAAACAAGGATCAAAAATAAAAATACATTTAATTTCTCTTTTTAAATTAATAATTATCCTTCAAATTTATTTTTACACAGTTTTTTTTGTTAAAACTATCATCATCTAGATATCTTCGGCTTCAATTTGTAAATTTTTAATAGACGATAATTCGATTTATGTATAAAAAAGTAATAATTGTAATAAATAGATAATATTATCGGTCGTTTCTAGTCTTGTATTTTCCTTTATTCTCTTAACTAGGTGTAACACTCATGTGTTACATAGGTTTATTTAAAAAAAAATTAAATATGAAATTTTAAAAATTTAGATAGTTTGAATTTATAAGAAAAAATGAAAAAAATTTCGATCAAACTCTCGTCCTCCTATTATCTTTTATGGAGGAAACATGTAATTTTTCTTCTCAAATATGAAGATTCTCTCTCCTTTATCGATGGCTCCATTCCAGGCCCCACCTCTAATTCCTAGTACAACATAAGGTCGTCCTTAAGACACATTTTTCATTATGTTAAATTCAAAATATACTGAGTGGATCTCTTATGATAATAAAAATCACGACTCTTCTTTTTTCTCTCAAAAGAGGCCACCACAGAAACACTAAGTTGTAGCATCACCCATGTAGTTTCGACGACTCTTGAAGTCGCATATAGTTGCTGATGCAACCCAATTCAGAGATGGGCCAGTTCTCCCAGGAAGCTAAGAAGAGAAAGAGCAATTTTGGAACAATTTTCTGATATCACCTTAAAAGGAATACAATGCTTTTTATAATAACATGAATGAAAAATGCAACTTAAACTACCGAGTCATGGAACATGGAAAGGAACAAGGAAAAACTACCGGTAGTGCTCCTTGGTTACGTACATGCATGCAACAAATAAGGGAAAGTGGCAAAGACTTGTTAACTTGTTATACCCTCTCTTAGTCTAAGTACCGGTTAGGCTTCCTGAAAACATGTTTGGGTCTTGGAGTCTGTTGGGCTATAGATGGCTGGACTTGTGTAGTGAAATGACCCGTATCAATTTCCTCCCTCTCGACAGCGGACTCGTCCTCGTGTCCGACGAACTCTGGAAATCGGACGATGATTTCTTGTAAATTTTCCCAGGTAGCATCTGATGCTTCTTGATTCTTCCACTAGATGAGGACCTCCTTGTTGTTGCTTGAATTGCATTGCTGAAGAATGCGTTCTGGTTTGGGATTGCTTGTTTGAAAATCAATTAGCCAATCACTTGGGAATTCTGAGGAAACTGATTGACTGTGGCTTTCCTTGAGTAGGGAAACATGAAAAACGGGGTGCATATAGGATGCTATATGCAATTATAAATAGTAGGCCACGAGGCCAATTTTTTCTAAAACACGATAAGGACCGAAGTAGCGTTTGGAGAGCTTTTGGTTATCTCTAACTGTGACAGAAGTTTGGCGATAGTTGCGTAGGCGTAAGTAAACTAAGTCGCCGACCTGGAATTGCTTCTCCATTCTTTTTTTTGTTGGCATGTTTGGTCATTCGCTTCCTCGCCTTGCCCATAGCTATTTTCAAAACAGTGATAATGCGTTGATGTTCCACAAGCGAGGCATCGATAGAAGTTGTTGGATTTGAGCCTGGGGTGTAGTCATGGATTGTGGTTGTGTCTCGGCCATACATCGCTTTAAAGGGTGTTATGTTTGTGGAGGAGTGGTAGCTTGTGTTGTACCAGAATTTTGCAAGGTAGAGGTAGCGATTCCATGAGCGAGGCTCGTAATGTACAAAAGCGCTTAGGTAACATTCGAGACATGTATTGACTTCTTCGGTTTGGCCATCGGTTTGGGGGTGGTAAGCACTTGAGTGGCGGGGTTTAGTACCCAATTGTTTGAAGAGTTGAGTCCAGAAGTGGCTTAAAAACAGCGGGTCTCGGTCGGATACAATCAAGTTTGGTAGACCGTGGAGTCGGTATGGTTTGACATTGATGGGTTTAGTATTGTGTAGGAGGAGAAAACGTTGGTCATGGGGGCGAGGCAAGGGAAGGCCATAGGGGGGATCGAATAGGGGCTTAAATTAGGTGATCAGTGAGTTAATGGTGGGGTCCTAGTGAGGTGTTGGTGTTGTTGTGGTGGGGTTAGGGGCTGGTGGTGGATGGAAGATCATAGTTTTGAGTGAGGCGACTGAGTTATTGCGGATGAGTAGGTTAAGGGAGCTTAGGGTGACAGGTGCGGCTAAGGCCTCACCCCAGATAACACATGTGTTGTCATTAACTATGAAAGAGAGTTGCGAGATAGCGAAATCCGCAACTATTGGTCCTAGTGAACTTAACCAGGCAAGGCCAAGAATTACATCAGTGCCAACTACTGGAAGAATAAACAAGGGTACTTGAAATTGTGTCTTGTTTATTTCGATGGGTGTGGATGGTAACAGAGAGTTGCATTCTAACATTTGACCACTTCCAACCATCACAGGAAAAGGGGTAATTGATGTGGGTTGTGTGGGAAGGAGGGAAGCAATACGTGGTTGTATGATATCATATGTGCTTCTACAATCTATAAGGATGGTGATATGGAGATTATGTATATAACTTGTGACTCAGACCAATTTTGGTGATTGTAATCCTAAATTAGCGGCATCCGATAATGAGAGAAAGTGGGGGGGGGGGGGGGGGGGGGGTTGGTTTGGTCAGCATGTTGCGGGTTAGAGGAGTTAGGTTCCTCGAGAGTGAAGAGCCCGGAGTTGGGTAACTGCTCCTTCTCGTCATCATTGCGATTATCGGCTATACGTAGAAACCGGTGAGGACTACAAACGTGTCCGGGGCGGTACTTTTATGGGCACTGGAAAAAGAGCCCTTCGACTCGTCTTTTTTGTAGCGCCTCGGGGGAACGACGGGTAAAGGGTAGAGGGTTGTGGGTTTTTGGGGGCGGATGAGGGTCATTTTGTCTTCGATCAATTGCAGAGTGCTTTGTTAGATAAGCCTGTTAAATAGTTGGTTATCTTTTTGAAATCGGTTTGGTAGGAGGAGATGGTGGTAGTTTGGCGCAACTTGAGTAATATCGCTTGGTGGTTTTCATATGTTGAGGGGCCGAAACAGGTTTCAATTGCTCGAGTGAAGTAAAAAATGAATAGTGCGATGGAGGCATGGTAACGAGCGATGAAACCACCAAAATGATGCAACCCAATTTAGAGATGGGTCAGTTCTCCCAGGAAGCTACGAAGAGAAAGAGCAATTTTAGAACAATTTTATGATATCACCTTAAAAGGAATATAATGCTTTTTATAATAACATGAATGGAAAATGCAACCTAAACTACCGAGTCATGGAACATGGAAAGGAACAAGGAAAAACTACTGGTAGTGCTCCCTGGTTATACGTACATGCATGCAACAAATAAGGGAAAGTAGCAAAGACACGTTAACTTGTTTGACCCTTTCTTAGTCCAGGTACCGGTTAGGCATCCTGATAACACGTTTAGGTCTCGGAGTCAGTTGGGTTGTAGATGGTTGGACTTATGTAGCGGAATGGCCTGTATCAGTTACCATTCTAAAGCCTAACTATAATTAATTTTGGAGAATTCTTGTAACCCTAAGTATAATGTTATACATGTGATTCATTAAACAACAACAATTCGAATCAAAATTCACACGTGAAGCCCTAAACCTAATTCAATGCACTACACTCACTCAACTTTGGGTTTAAAACCCTAACTTTCCGGTTCAAATCTCTTATTAGACCAAGATACCCTTATTGGGCCTAATGGGTCAATAAACCCTCAACTTGGTTCTTTTGGGCTAAGAATACACATTTGGGCCTAAGTTGGACCCACATTCATTAAACTATAGTATTTTGGGTCATAAGACTCTTCATGGTCCTTATTGGGCCGAAAATCACTCACTTTGTCTTTATGGGCCTATTTGGGCCGAAAACCACTTACTTAATTACAATGGGCCGAAAACCCACATCCTTGCACTTATCGGGCCGTAAACTCATATGTGGGCCCACATGGATCGAAAGTTCCTAATGGGCCAATGCTATATCAAGCCCAAGATCCATGTTCTTTTCTTTCCTCCCATTCTCGGTTATATATATATATATATATATATATATATATATATATATATATATATATATATATATATATATATATATATATAAAAAGAAAAAAAAAGAAAAAATTTAATGGAGTTAAAATAGTGACACCTCACTAATGCTTCCCATACATCCATGCAAAATGTCCAACAAATATCTAGACAATTAAGAGATTAGCCATTAAGCAAGGACCTTAACCTCACCTCCTCTCTCTTCTCTTCTTATTCTCATCCCTCCCCTCCCCTCTACATTTCAAACTTCATTTCATTTCTAAATTCTCTCAAAACTCTCAAGAACTCCCTTCCATCCTCTCCAAAAATCGTGTGGTGCTTGAGTAAATTCAAAGTTTCTACTTCAAGAATCATTAAGTTGGTAAGTTATTATCACCCTCAATTGGGTTGTTTCCATTTCATGTTAAGATTCATACTCTTAAGTGTTGGATATAGTGTCTAAGTCCATAACTCTATTTGGTATGTACTTGACCCGACCCGGCATGGTCCATTTGGGTTGCATGGCATTGCAATATTTGGGTAGACTAAATGAGAGAAAGGACACTTGTGATTATTAATATATTATAAGTTCTCATATATTAATAATAGTATTATTTAATTAGTGTTGATCAAGTATTAATTTAGAATTAATTTGGTGTTTAAAATGAGACTAATTAAATATATAGGGTTGATTATGACAATCATCTAATCTTTTATGGTTGCTTTATGATCCATGGTTTATAGAGTTGGGTTACAACCATTTGTAGCTCCATGGATAGTTCATGGGAGTTACAAACCCATGGATCATTAGAAATGAAGATTCATGACAATTAAGGGCATTCATATGTAAACCCTAATTGTGTCAACACTATAAAAGGAGCCCTATAGCTAGCAAATCGGACTACTAGTGAGTTCTAAGAGGGCATAACCAATTTTGAGTGCAAGTGTAATCTCTCAAGTTATTCCAAGTCTTGTAGTGTTGTGTGAAGCATTTGAGGCACAACATTCGGGGTGCTAGGCTCACAAAGTCTTCAAGGAATCCAAGCAACAAGAAAGATATGTACTTCTACTAGTTTTTTTATATTACATATTCCCCATGCATGCTACTTAGGAAGTAAACCTTGAAAAAACAAATTTGCATGTATATTAGAGAAAACATAGATTCAAGGTTTATAGGGTTGCATGTACACCATAGGAGTGTTTTAATGCTCAAAACCCATTAGTGGTATCAGAGCCTAGGATTGTTTTCTGTATATTTGATGCAAACTGCTTGAAAAATCGAAAAACTGTTCACTGTTTGACTGGACTCGCCGAGTGCAAGGGGAGAACTCGACGAGTCCAAGACAAAATTCATCATACTCGTCGAGTAGGATCATGCACTCGACGAGTAGGTGCATGTTGGGCAGTTTTCCTAGTTTTGTTGCTGGAAATGGGCTAGAATCATTATCCCAAATTGTTTTGGACTTGTAAAATCTGTTTTTTAAAGTGGTAATGATTATGTTAACCCAGTTCATATGACTATTATCAATTTCCAAGTTTTATATGTGTTAATATGATTTCTTGAAATTGTTTGCTATGAATATTTGTTCTTATGAGTTTTAGAAGATCATAGGAATTGTGTGTAACCTACATGCTTGTTTAATTCATGATCTTAATGCTAATGATGGTGTCCATAACTTGTCCTCAAGTTATGGATAACCAAAGGTCACTTCTTTAAAAGTTGTCATTAAAGAATAGGAGGTTTCATAAAATGAAGAGTCTTCAACTTTATGAACCATTAAAACTCATAAGTTACAAATTGAAGAGTCTTGAAGTAGTTTCAAAACTTGCTCTCAAGTTTTGGAATTTGTAAAGTCTTACACTTTAATACTTTAATTCCAAATTAAACCTTAGTTTTTTAAAAGGTTTAAAAACAACACTTATACTATTATTATAATCTTATTTATATAGATATGTATAAGAATAAGTCAATCTTACCGCAAATAGGCCTCATTCACGAAGCCAGTCTATATGGGGGTATAAGGTTGTTGTCTATAAAATGGCAGCTTAATGGGTGTCCACTCTCACCCACTGCTTCCTTGACTGGTGGAGGGTCGTTAGCCGAACGGATAGGATAAGACTATAACTCTCATTAAAAGTATAATGAATTATAAAGTAACTATTCATTATTAATTCCCAATCTTAGTTACTTTAGGAAAATGTGAAAGAGGTGCTAGCCCATAAAATTACACTTTGTACCTTACCAAGTCGTTAGTGGAGCGTGTGTGGTTAACCGACACACTAACAAGGACTAGTAAGTGTGGCAAAGGGTAGCTTGACTTTATTATAGATCGGTGGAGCGTGTGTGGTTAACCGGCACATCAATTAGGTAATATAGTTGAGGATACCAAGTCAATTTGTATGGTTATTCACACCTTGTTTGTGATCCTCGGCATCCCAGTCACAAACTTGAGAGGGCACAATCGAGATTCAAACATGTCATTGAAAAGTTCAATGTATCTCAAAAAGATCTAGGAGTTTCAAATCCAGTAAAACCTAATAATAAAATATTTCGTTCTTATGGTGGAAATTGGTAAATCGTCATTTACCTACCTTCAAATATTTTATAGTATGGATTATGACATCCCTCTTCCAACTATAAATAGTTTGTTGGATCCTAGCCTTAATATTTCATTTGGGTGACTTATTAAGGATTCTTCATCTAATTAAACTTGTCCTTATTCATTTCAGATGTCTTCCAACACTACTACTAGCTCAAACCCTACATGCCCCTTTTCCATCATGAACTTGTGTGGAAAGTCACTTTTGATGGGTCTAACTTCAATTAATGGATTATAAACATCAAGATGATTACCCGCTATGAGAACAAGGAAAATGTCCTTGATAAGGAGCCTAGGGTTATCAATGAGTCAACTGCTACTCCTGAGGAGCTTGCGGAGTACACTACACATGAGAGGGATGTTACCAAAGTGTCCTGCATCATGTTGGCTACCATGACTCCCGAAATCTAGAAATCCTATGAAGATTTCTACCCCTATGAGATGCACCTGGATCTGATGGATAGGTACCATCAGAGCACGCGTCAAGAGAAGTATGAAATCATCTCCTCCATGATAACGGCCAGGATGAAGGATGGTGAACCCATCACCGGCCACTTGCAGAAAATGTAAAGTTTCATAGACCAGTTATTGAAGTTGAATGTAGACTTCCCTGAGGACTTGGCGATTGATATCATTCTCCATTCCTTACCTCCTAGTTATGATCAGTTTCGTATGACTTATCATATGAACAAGGAGGAAGTTACACTTAGAAAACTTCAAGGACTTTTAAGGACCACTGAAAGTGTCCTTAAGGGTAAGTCAGCTGTTACTTCTACTCCTACTCCTACGGTAGCCCCTGTTCTTGCAATTGGGCAGGGAAAGGGTAAGAAGAGGAAAAACCCTTCGAAGGGTACCAAGGGTAAGCCCCTTGATGTTTCCTCTTCAATTGGGACAAAGAAAGGTCCCATTACTCATTCCTCAAACCCAAAGGAAACACAATGCTTCTATTGTCAGGAAAAGGGGCACTGGAAGCGAAGCTGCCTCAAATACTTGCAAGATGTAAAGGATGGGAAAGTTAAACCCACCCATGCAAGTATGTATACAATATTGTCTAATAACTCATCTAATGCTAATTCTTGGGTGCTTGATACAGGTTGTGGTATTCAAATTTGTACTGATTTGCAGGGTCTAAGAAGAAGTGAGCAAGTGGAGCACGGGAAGATAAACTTAGTCATGGGCAACATGAAAGCATCACCTGTCACCCATATAGGAGTTTATTCTTTATTGCTTAATAATGGGTTAATGTTAGATTTGAATAAATGTTGTTACTCGCCTAAAATGGCGAGAAATATTATTTCCTTTCATGGCTTGTACAAACAAGGGTTTACATTTTCATTTGATAATAATAAAGGTGATATTAATGTTTATTACAATGATGTATTTTACTTTAAAGCATTACCTTGTGATGGTGTATATGAAGCTATGAATGTTGTAGACAATCTAGGAAATAATGTGTTGTATATTGATTCTTCAAATAGCTTGGATAAAGCATCCTTGTGGCATTGTCGTCTTGGACATGTCAACAAGAAGGGCATAGGCCAACTCCAAAAGGCTGGGGTTTTGGAATCATTTGACCTACAGTCGGATGATAGTTGTGAGTCTTGTTTACTTGGAAAAATGACAAAGTCACCCTTCACTGGTACTTATGAGAGGGGTGAGGGTTTGCTGGACCTCATACATACAGATGTTTGTGGACCCTTCAAATCAGCCACAAGGGATGCTAATCATTATTATTTGACTTTTACTGATGATTATAGTAGATATGGATATGTCTATTTAATCAAGCATAAGTCAGAGACTTTCGAGAGGTTTAAAGAGTTTAAACAGGAAGTCGAGAATCAATTGGGCAGGAACATTAAGATGCTTCGATCCGATCGTGGTGGTGAGTATCTTAGTACAGAGTTCCTCGACTATCTCAAGGAATGTGGGATCATCTCACAACTGACACCTCCCAGGACACCACACTTGAATGGTGTGGCTGAGACGCGTAATCGAACCTTATTGGGTATGGTTCGTTCCATGATGAGTCGATCTTCGTTACCAATCTCGTTTTGGGGGTATTCCTTAGAGACTGTCGCCCATATCCTCAATCTAGTCCCTACTAAAAAGGTTGCCAAAACACCTCATGAGATGTGGACTGGGAAAGTTCCCAATCTAGACCATATCAAGATTTGGGGTTGTGAAGCTTTTTTGAGGCGCGAGTCTCATGAAAAGCTTGAACCTCGAAGTGAGAGGTGTATTTTCATCGGCTATCCACAAAGATCCTTTGGTTACCTCTTCTACAGACCTAGTAATAATGTGGTCTTTGTAGCAAGAAGAGGAGTCTTTCGTGAGAGAGAATTTATAAGCTAAGGGGACAGTGGGGGGCAAATTGACCTTGAAGAGCTTCAAGAGTCAAGTGGTGAAGGAACCTCAAATACTATCGACCAACTTGAGGAAGAAACTCATGTTGAGCCGATAGATGAGTCCGTACCTCCGAGGCGTTCCACTAGAGTTAGGAACACACCTGAATTTTATTATGGTTATCACATCACCACTGAAGGTGATACATTTATTAGTGATAGTACACTAAGAGATTTGGATGAACCTAATAATTACAGGTAAGCCATGGCAGGCCCTGAGTCTGCTAAATAGTAGGAGGCTATGGACAACGAGATTCAGTCCATGTATGACAATCAAGTGTGGGACTTGGTTGACAATGTACCAGGTCGTAAGATAGTTGGGTGCAAACGGATCTTCAAATAGAAGACCGACATGGATGGGAAGGTACACACCTATAAAGCAAGACTGGTGGCAAAGGGCTTTACTCAAACTCCGGGAGTTGACTATGATGAGACCTTTTCACCAGTAGCGAAGATTAAGTCTATTAGAGTTTTGCTGGCCATAGCTGCATTTCATGATTATGAAATATGGAAAATGGATGTCAAAACCGCTTTCCTTAATGGAAAATTGGCTGAGGATGTTTACATGGATCAGCCAGAGGGTTTTGTCGAGTCAAAGTACCCTAATAGGATGTGTAAGCTTGAGAAATCCATTTATGGATTGAAACAAGCATCTCATAGATGGAATCTTTGCTTCGATGAGAAAGTCAAAGAGTTTGGATTTTCGAGGAGCGAAGATGAGTCCTATGTGTATGTTCGGGCTAGTGGGCGTATAGTCAGCTTTCTGGTGTTGTATGTAGATGACATACTACTTATAGGAAATGACATCCCAACTTTGCAGGATGTTAAGTCCTGGCATGGGAAGTGTTTCGCTATGAAGGATCTTGGAGAAGCTGCCTATATCCTAGGGATAAGGATAATGAGAGACAGGAGTAAGAGACTAATTGGACTTAGTCAAAGTACCTATTTGGATAAGGAGCTAAAGAGGTTCAGCATGCAAGAATCCAAGAAAGGGGAATTACCTATCTAGAGTAATGCCAAGCTGAGTAAGACTCGGAGTCTGAGTACAGAGGTTGAGATAGCTGAGATGAGTCATATACCATATGCTTCCGTTGTGGGCTCTATCATGTACGCTATGACTTGTACTCGCCCTGATGTGGCCTTTTCCTTGAGCATGGTCTGTAGATATCAAGGGAACCCTAGCAAGGCTCATTGGATTGCGGTAAATAACATTCTCAAGTATCTACGGAGGACTAAGGACTGGGTCCTTACCCTCAGTGGCAATGATGAATTAAGAGTGGAAGGATATAACGATGCTAGCTTTCATACTGATAGGGATAAGTTCTGCTCTTAGTCAGGTTGGGTCTTTATCCTAAATGGAGGGGCAATTACTTGGAAAAGTTCCAAGTAGGAGACAGTAGCTGATTCTACTTGTGAATCAGAGTACATAGCAGCGAGTGAAGTGGCAAAGGAGACGATATGGCTAAAGAACTTCATCAGAGACCTTGGAGTTGTACCAGCTATAAAGGAGCCAATGGAAATTTTATGTGACAGCGAAAGTGCGGTTGCTTTGGCTAAGGAACCAAGAGATCACGGGAGATCTAGGCACATTGGTAGAAAATACCATTTCATCAGACATCAAATAGAAGAAGGACTCGTCGTGGCAAAGAGAGTATCATCAGATGAGAACCCAGCAGATCCCCTCACGAAGGGACCGAGTAGGGTTAAGCATTTGCAGCATGCGAGGCGCATTGGGCTGAAGGATGATATTAGTTTCAACAATTAGATATCTGAAACTTGTAAAATGTAATTGACATTTTGATGAATAAATAAAAGTTGTTATTTATTTATAAGTAAAGTGTTACTATCTTATGTTGATCCTTTACTATGGTTTCAATTTTGCATGTTTTGACTTCCAGAATAATTATTTTATTCGAACTCTCCACAGTCGGTCATATGTAGGAAGTAGATATGAATTAAGACTGTCATGAATTTGGTTTGTATGATATGTCTAAAGAGTATTAGAGATAGCAATAGTTGCTGCAACAATTATGAGTGCTCATAAGTCCTGAGTATTGGATTCAACCCACGCTCACTTGCATCACTTCATGGAATTTATCTCGATTGATTGTGAGATGGTAATATCATATAAATCTTTAAACCTAGAGATATGAGTTGTTGAGTATGAGTTGGTTATCCATTGATTGTACAAAAACGCATTGGTAACTCGATGTTATAAAACGTGCTTTTGTGCATAATTCAACAAGTAGTTAGTACAAGCATATGTGTCGAAGTTTATCTGTTCCTTCTAGAAATAGAAGCGATATCTGGGCCCCTCAATGATGTGGTTTTGACTTATGTATCGGGCCCGGTCAGAACATAATTGATGTGTTCAATTTAGTTCTATGTCGAAACAAATTAGAGATAAAGAAACAAATGTTGGACAATAAGTAAGACCATGTTCCATGTGTTTGTTAGGCTGATATCTTGAGAGCAGATGATTATATGATCACTTATCTTAAATGGAGAATCATTATCATCTCAGTTCCAAGAGACTTTGAAAGAGCTACGATTGCTAGTCGGATCCTGAAGTCATATCTGCAAATATAGTTATTAGACTTATACAAGTGGGAGACTGTTGGATATAGTGTCTAAGTCCATAACTCTATTTAGTATGTACTTGACCCGACCTGGTATGGTCCATTTGGGTTGCATGACATTGCAATATTTGGATAGACTAAATGAGAGAAAGGACACTTGTGATTATTAATATATTATAAGTTCTCATATATTAATAATAGTATTATTTAATTAGTGTTGATCAAGTATTAATTTAGAATTAATTTGGTGATCAAAATGAGACTAATTAGATATATAGGGTTGATTATGACAATCGTCTAATCTTTTATGGTGGATTTATGATCCATGGTTTATGGAGTTAGGTTACAACCATTTGGAGCTCCATGGATAGTTCATGGGAGTTACAAACCCATGGATCATTAGAAATGAAGAGTCATGACAATTAAGGGCATTCATGTGTAAACCCTAATTGTGACAACACTATAAAAGGAGCCCTATAGCTAGCAAAATCGAACTACTAGTGAGTTCTAAGATGGCATAACCAATTTTGAGTGCAAGTGTAATCTCTCAAGTTATTCCAAGTCATTTAGTGTTGTGTGAAGCATTTGAGGCACAACGTTTTGGGTGCTAGGCTCATAAAGTCTTCAAGGAATCTAAGCAACAAGAACGGTATGTACTTCTACTAGTTTTTTTATATTACATATTCCCCATGCCATGCTAGTTAGGAAGTAAACCTTGAAAAAACAAATTTGCATGTACACCATATGAGTGTTAGAATGCTCAAAACCCATCATTAAGCACTCCATTTCATGATTCTTGCTTCCTAGAACTCCCTAAGCTCGAAAACTCATCTCAAGGAAGCATCCAAGACCGAAAACACCTTCATCCTCCTTTATTTCTTCAACAAAACTGAATCCATCACCAAGGTGAGTTCATACCCCATTTTTTTCGGTTTTAATATATTTTTGGGTGAGAATACAAGTTGCTTTTGTGTTAGATCTAAGTATTTATGCATGTATGTGTGTGTTTTCATGTTATATGTTGGGATCATGCTATAAAGATATGTTAAACCTTCATAAATCTTGAAAGATCTACCAAAGCTTAGTGATGTTTGTAAAGTAAAACACATTATGTAACTTACTATGAAGTTTAAAGGATTAAGCATGTTAAGAAATACTTGAAAACTAAATAAAAACCGTATGCGGGCCCATATTTGACAAATAAACAAAAAGTGAAGCCTTTATGTTAACTCTTGGTTTTGAGAGGACCAAAATAGTCATTTTTAGATAAAAATGGATCTTTATGATATTCACGGTTTTAAAGGGGCCTAAAGTGTTAATTTTCACAAAATGGATTTCTATTTGGGCCTTCACGGTTTTAATAGGCTAAAATGGTTAATTTTCATAAAAATGGGGCTTAATTAGAAAATCACGGTTGTCATGGGCCTAAAATGTAAATTTTGGCCTTTATGGACTTAAAATATCATTTCTATTAAAGTGGGCCGAAATTGTTATTTCCAATATATTTGGGCCGAAAATGTAATTCCATTAAAATTGGGCCGAAAATGTCATATCTATTAAAATTGGGCCAAAAATGTTATTTCTATCAAAAGTGGGCTGAAAATGTTATCTTTACCAAACATGGGCCTTAATTGTAAACTTTCGGACGTAAAGGGGCCTAAATGTCATTTCTATATAAAAAAAAATGGACCTCTAATGTAAATTCTCAGCTTAATGGGCCAAGAATGTCATTTTTACTAAAAATGGGTCTTTTATGTCATTTTGGTAAATAATGGAACTAAAACAAGTATTATAATAATAATCGGGTTAATTACAACATTTCCACTTTAAATGGGCCTTGTATACACATTTCATGTTTATTGGACCTTAAATACCTAATTACATGTTTATTGGGCCTTAAATACCTATTTACATGTTTATTGAGCCTTGTGTTCTCATTAAATGTTATTTGGGCTTTTATAGGCCCATTGATTTTATTATTGGGCCTCACGACACATTTTATGTTAATTTGGGGGGAAAACCTTATAGAAACTCAACATATTTTCATCAAAATCTTACAAAAACCACTATATTATTTATTTGTATGTTAAAACCCTTATATTTTTAAAATATATCATGTAAGGCATCGAGTTCGGTATATCCTAGATAGCCGAAAATGCTAGGTAATCAATTCTCAACGTTTTGATTGTTACAATTCATTAGATTAAAAAATTAAAAAAAAAATATGAGGGTTTAAATGCACTAAAAAAAATAATATAATGGTTTTGTTAATCCTTTAATGAAAATATATTAGGTTTTTCTGAGTTCAGATAACCTTAAATAAGAATTTCCGAAAATGTAAGGGTTTTAGTGTACTAAAAATAATATAGTGGTTTTTTTAAGCATTTGATGAAAATACGTTTGGTTTTTCTGAGGTTTTCCCTAATTTGGGCCAATAATAAACAATACTCGACACTTTGATAAAAACAAATGGTATTTCCATCACCAATGTTTTGTAATCAAATGCATACTCGAAACATTATTCTAAAACGGTAAACAATGTGATACACTATTTGCGTAAATTTAGTTAATGTTCTTGTGAGACGTTCTTTCATTCGTACCTACCTAGTGTATAACCTTAAGTCCTATAGTTATAACCAGAGTCTCCTGGAGGGAGAGCGAGAGTTTGTGTATAGATCTATACGGGGTTGATAGCCCCACACCTGAGTTGTTTGCTATAGCTAGACTACGCCAGTCTAGGGTGACAAATGTCTTACCTTAAACAAGTCGACACCTGAAAAATGTCATGACAGCCAGATCAATCATATCAAGCATGTTTATAATGACTCACATAGAGTTTAACAACACGATAAATTTACGAAATACCTATACTATACTTTTGATACACATACGAGCTACTCATTTCTATAACACTCGGGTCTTATGGTTTAAAGACTACAACTCTTTTACGGACAGAAAATATCGGATTTTCTGGGAAACAAACATGATACCTTACATTTTACTTAATCAGAAAATATAGAAATCTCTGGAACTCTCTCTTTATACATTTTCAAAGTATGAACACACATGTTATAATACAAGATTTGAAACAAAACGCTCAAACGATTTTTTTTGGAAAATATCAGATTTTACGGAGTTTACAAATGATACAAAACCTTTCTTACAAACATGCTTATGAACTCACCAACATTATATATTTTGACCGTTTTCAAAATAACTTGTATTCTTAGGGAATCGTTAAGAAGGTTGGTTATCAAGAACACATGGATTATTGTGTATTTTTGTTATCATCATACATTTGACATTTGGAATGTAATTTGTAAACCAACACACTAATGTAAACTATGATGGTTGTTATATTTCATGTGGGATGATGATGTTGTCTTTGATTCAATTATACACACTACGATGATATTACAAGATGAAGTCACCCAACCCCCAGACGTTTCCGTCGTCTGGTTCGGGGTGTGACAGAGACTTTTTTGAACCATCTATTGAAGGGATGGGACAAGAAGGATGTTTTTGTGCCAAGGGTATTCCTTCTTGCACCATTATACTCCCTCTTGCGCCATGAGGGGTTCCTCTTGCACCATGAGGATCCCGCTTATGCCATGGGGTACTCATGTTGCGCCATGAAGTATGCTTTTGTGCCAAGCATGGCCTTGTTGCGCCATGCATGTTATTGTTACGCCAAGATGTTGATTTTGCTCCAACCTAAAAGTTCGTGTGCTACACTTGAAGCCAATTGCGTTATCCATGTTCCTGTTGCCCCATCATAGCGCAAGATGGACCATATTGGTCCCTGATGAGCCAAGTATGCTATGAAGTCATCTATGATGATCAAGATCATTCAAGGATGATCAGAATTTGGTATTGCTCAAGGATTACACCATGTCGTGCCACCATGATGGATGTTGCACCATTAGTGTTCATGAAGCGCCACTTGTATATCATGATGCTCCACTATGGCACAAAGTGCTCCATCATGTGTATTGTTGATGCTCATGGATTGTATGACATGAAAGAATGTTCTAGAAAATGTTTCATGGTAGGATATGATTGGTTGCGACCATTCATCGGCCTATGGGCCAATGGGCGAATGGGCTTGGCCCATTAGGGTTTTAGGCCTGATCCCTCAAGTATAAATAGGGATGCATGCTAGGTCATTTTGTATCTTGAATTCTAGAGTGATAGGAAAATCTCTGTGTAATTGTAGTTGTAACCTCTGTTTGAGAGCTCTGAAACAAAAGAATACTCCCCTCTTGCTCGTGGACGTAGGTCACCTTGACTGAACCACGTAAATATTGTGGCTTGTGTGCTTATAGTTTGTCTAGTTATTCGCTTTACTTCCTAACATATTGTTATGTCATATGTCGGTTTGACCAGCTTTGGTAGTGGTTAGCAAATCAGGGTGAGCCTAAGAGTTATTAACCATTGACGGATCAGAGTAATATCGAGAATCAATAGTGGTTGCAGTATCGGAGTAAGCCCAAGATTCATTAGTAGTTTACGAGACTAGTTAAGCTCAAGAGTCCTTAGGGGTTAAAGGAGTGAGGTAAGCTCGGGGATCTCTAGGCGTCGTTGGATTTATGGTGTTCCTTCAAGTGGGTGACTGGTAAGTCATATGGGTGATTTTCATAATTATATGTATTAGTTAGATCTTGAATCGATGAGTTTTTAACAATGGTAAGTCACTCTAATGTTTGGCTTGTTCTGTCGTACTCTGGAACAGGTTGCTTCGGGTTGAGAATTGTTGGATGGTAGGACCAGAAGATTTCCTCGAGTATGGTCGTGTATGGACTTAAGGAAGACACGATGAGTGCACATGTAGGATACTTAAATAGGTGTTCTCCATGATTTTCGGGGTGTATTGATTCCTAAAGCACTCCCAAGAGTCTTCAGGAGACAGTAAGTTTTGTGTTGCAAGGCAAAGGTAAATTGAATGGACTTCAGGTGGCCAGTTTTTTTTAAATGGCATGTAGGTTGAGATTTCCCTTATCGGAACAGTATGTCTTGCGTTTAAAATGTTATCCTAAGGCAGATTTTAAGAACGCAATCCAGTTTAAGTGAGGCAGAATTGTAACATCCTTCCTTCGGGTATTATTCCTTTGGTTTTATTATTTTAAGTCTTGGAGTTTTTGGGAATTCAGATTGACCACGGCATTGTGATGAAGGATCACCACGGCAAGCATGTCAATTATTTGGTTGTGTAATTTAAGTGCTCACGGCGTGGTGAAGCAATGGCCATGGCGCAATGGCAGCTGGGTTTAAAAACCTTTGGTCTTAGGCCTTAGGCTCTATTTAAACAACATTATGATAGGGTTTGCTCTTATTACCAATCTCCATCTCCCAAAGAGAAAAGGTAGAGAGTATATGTATGTGTTCTTGGTGTTTGAGTGTGTGTTGTTGGTGTTTCAAGCATGGAATCAAACTTGGAAGAGGAGTGGTGCCCTTGTTGCTTAAAGAAGATGTTTGGAACTTACGATCTTGCATCACATGTACCTTATGGGGCTTTGGATGTATAAAGCTTCCACTTTTATCATTTAGAGCTTCCATTTCTTGCTTTAGAACCCTTTTTAGTCCTTTAGAGGAATATTCCTAGAGTTTTGAGCAACTCCAGAATCTTAGACTTGATTAATGACCATTCCTAGACTAGATCTGTTGGAAAAAGTGTTAATTCTTGGTTCCATTTGAATCATGCACAATTTTTGGTCATTATGAACGTTTAATGAAGTTAGGGTTTAAGTTTGGGGCATATATTTGTAGTGTAGAGGATAAAATTAAGAACTTTATCCATTAAGTCCCTTAAAAGCTTTAGATACGAGCTTTTGAGCTCTAGACGTTAAGTGTTAACTGCTTAATAAAATAAGCTATTTGGACGTAACCGCAAGATGAAGAACGTCTTGCCACGGAGCAGTGGACTAGGTAGCCTCATGATTGTTTTTCCATTTAGTTGGCATGATGTCACAGGGGGGTTGGCCATGGCGTGGTGGTATGGGAAGTTTGGCCGTTGACCGTTGACTTTTGACCAGTTTGACTTTTGGTCAAACTTGAGTAAAGATGGGTAGTTAACTTTAGGTTGATCCCCGTTTGGCATTAGGTGGCTTATGTTAGCTGTTCGGTCATTGAGTTTGCTGTTGGGATTTTTTTGTTTAGCTCAGGTGAGTTTCCTCACTATACTATGTGTTACAATATGTATCCTTGCATAATAGGATATAGGGGAGTAGTGGTATGCTGGTTAGAGTATCGTTAGGATTTGTGATCATTGTAGTTAATGTTTTAAGGGATGTATGTATTCATGTAAGATAACCTAAGAACTCTTGATCTAGGATTTCTTGCATGTTCCTTGTTTAGTTGTGGTTTTAGAGTAGGGTCATCTATTCGTCTGTCTATTTTATCTATGATTATATACAACCATGCATTTACTTAGTGATCTGCGAGTTGCAGCGTAGAGTGTAGTATGAGCCCTTGCATGATGTGTAGTTGTAGCGTAGAGTGTAGTATGAGCCCTTGCATGATGTGTATATGTTGTAATGATATGTTAGACAGGTAGACTAGTTTAGACAGTTGCATGTGTTGATGGATTGTTTGTATTTCTGTTGCCTTGTGGTAAGTTGAGGGCGGTCATGTTTTGTGCGGTAGGCCTAGATACTAGGGTGGGACATCGTTATGTTGAAGGCTAAGTGCAGACTAGCATTATGTAATAGGCCAAAGAGGCAGATCAGTCGTGGACTGACGGCCAATGTGTGTATGCATGTGTATATAATTAATGTGGTGTATAGTATTTTGGGGAACTCACTAAGCTTTGTCTTATAGTTGTGGATTAAATGGTTTAGGTAGTTAATGTGATCATGGGAAGGCAAAGGCATGACTATATACATATCGACAACTTTTGTATTTTATGATTCCGTACTTATTTTCGCACTCTGATTTTTGGAATGTAACTTTTAGAACAAGGGGTTTCTATGGGGTTGCTTATGAAAATGGTTTCTTTTATTTAAATTAAAACTAAAAAATTTTGTTGTGAAAATTGACACGTTAGATCCGATGCCTACTATTATTGAATGATACTTACACCCTCCTTCCCATGCTCTTGTTCAGGGTACTCCAGTCCAAGTCAATACCCTTGTGTATCAAATGGTAACGGGCATGAAATTCTTATATAGACAAATAGGCCAACTTCCCATATATATGCTTATACATGTCCTCTTTGCTTCTAAGGAACCCAAAGGTTTTAAGTCTCCATAAAGAATCCATATTAGGTTTCTGCTATGGATGAAAAAAATCTCTACACTTCATATGAATAAAAATGGAAATGAGTGCCATAACCACATGCTATTAACGTTGTCAGATTAAAGTGAGTTTGCATAAAAAATAACTCACTGATGGGTCCAACTTATAGGTTCAAAGTCCATCTCATCGCTCAAGGATTTACTTAACTCCTCAGGCTTAATTACAAGCTGACGTTTATTCTTGTTGAAGGCATCTACTATACATATCCTTCTCTCAATAGTTGTTATGTTTAAGTCATTGCACCAACTCAATGTCAAAAACACATTTCTCAATGGCCATTTGTGTGATGTCCTATATATTGAAAAATCGCCAAGCTAAATTGATTAGTGATATCCAAATCATGTTTTTCGCTTAAAAAACCTTATGGACTTAAAAAAGAACCATATGCTTGGTTTTAGCGTCTACGTAAGCTTCTATAGCAACTTGGTTTTGTCTATAATCAAATTGATACATTGTTCTTCGTATGCATACAGTCTACCTACTTGTATATGTACATAACATTATTGTAATGGAAACAATAAAACACAGATTAGTCGCTTCATTGCCAAGTTTAACTTTGATTTTGTGACCAATGATTTAGTACGCTTAAGCTATTTTCTTGGGTTTAAAGTTACTTACACTTATGACGGATTGTTTTCGTATCAAACCAAGTATGCAAATAATATATTGGCTTATGCCCAAATGGTAGATGGAAAACCTGTTTCCACCATATATGTTGCTTTTATGATTTGGTAGTTGATAGAGTGGACTCATAAAAATTTTCAAGAATATAACACACCATTTTGGGGTAGCATACCGGAAAATTTGTATTATTTTGGAAATTTTCTTAAAAAATTACATTACGTGAGAAAATTTGAGACATACAACCAATAAACAAAAGACATTACTATTAATTAGGTTTTTTGGCTTCAAAACGAGCTTAATGTGGTTCCTTTGTAATTGTTGTTTCTTGGCGTAGCTCATTGCTAGTTGCCTTTATAAAATTCATCCTTAAAAGTAATCTACGAACTTATAAAAATAATAATAATAATAATAAAATAAATAAATAAACAAATAAATAAAAACTAGACATAAACGTAATGTATTAAGGAACTTACAATTTTGAATGGGCAAACATGTAAAATACAATATGATGATGCAATATATATAGACCGCGTCTCGTCTTATAAAGAAAGATTATTCTGACGTGGAACACGATTTTGTTGAAAATTTGAAGTAAAATGTGCCACAAAAAGAAAAAAAAAATGTTATTTGGACAAAGTTAAAAACTTGAAAAGGCTTGGGTTGACGTTTCCAATCTTCCATCTTTTTGGTATGGATATATTTCATTTTTTACACGTCTGACAACATATTTTTTATTTTGTTTATTTACTTTCGGTGCTAGAAATCAATGGGTAGGGAAGATGATTTACAACTTTTTAGGACCTATCATTCATTTAATTGATGACGTTATGTGAAAATTTCAAATATTGTTGTGAAACGTTGAGATAACATCTGTACTTGTTAATCATCGTTAGTTTACATATTATGGTATTATTTTGTTATTGTTTTCATATTTAATTCTAATTTGAAGTGAAAATAAAACACCTACCATTTTTTATTTATATGATAATTTATATGCTCATAAATTCACGTATGATAGATGTGATAAAAACATTGTGACGATAAAATCAAACGACTAATCTTTCCACGATTGCAAAGTTATACATTAGTGACTGATTTTGTGATGTCTAATTGTTATTATTGTCGAAATTCGTTTTTAATTCAAAATAAATGTGATAAGTAGAAATCACATCTCCAATCAATAGAGTCACATCTGCAATAGGAAAAGCCACGAAGAAATCACATGATGTGGAAGGTTGGTTACAGATTAGAAGTCGCAAAAAGACAATATGAAATTAATTGAGTTTCAAATATTGCAAAGGTAAGATCATATTTCCAAATTTGATTTAATCATTTACTAAGAGCATCGATAATATATGGTTCAATGGAGATATTGCATGAGGTAGAATGTCACGTTGTTATACAATAAACTAAACTCAACTACAATTGAACGTTAAGTTGTCATACATGCAGTTAAATGACCATTGCATTGTTGAATGTTATACAGAAAAAAAAATAATAATAATAAAATAAAATCTAACATTCTTATGACGATGTTAATGTTGCAGCCCATTGGACTTTGAAGAGCTCAACAAACTGTAAAAAATAAATGAAAAGGTTGAATTAAATGGACAAATAAACTTTGTAGACTTAAATGAATTGCAAATGCTTTAAATTCTGATTGTTGTATTACATTTTTATCAAAGTAACCATAAAAAAGTATGTTTATCATCAAATTTTTTGTAACTATGTTAGGCTGATCAATCATGATGTTTGAGAAGTGTACTTCATTTGAGAATAGAAATTTGATTGGAGTTTTAACATAAATTTTGGTACACTTTTGAAAAGGACTTTTCACAAAAGGATCTTTGGAAGAAACAGGGATGACAAACTTTGTTTTTACTGAATCATTTGTAACATAATATTTGACTCGTTAGTTTTAATAATCCTAGATTAAAAATCCTTAACCAGTTCTAATTGGTTTGGAAAACATAGCTCTTCTTTTATTAGTTCATATTTGTTAACTGCTTCTATACATTATCCACCAATTATTTTAGCTGCTTGAAATGAAATATGATCGTTAATGATTTTTGCAACACTTGTATGTGATGAAGTCAGTTTTCTTTTTTATCATTTATTTAATCTTATCAACTTTAACAGCATTGTTTCTTTCATCTTTTTTTTAGAACAACAATGGCATTAAAAACCATAGTCACATGATTCGCCAATGTAGTGACGATCTACGTTCCGAACGGCCCGATCCCAAACGCGGTACGATTGCGTACCGATCGCCGAAAGAAACGCCCTGGGGTACGTCTTGCTTGCGATCCCACCAATTTTCTAAATAGACACCTGAAACGTGAAACTGGCGAATCGGATTGCACAAAAACACGATTGAGATAGGCAATTTTGGTTCTGGAACGCCGATTTGTGAAATTGGCGGGAAATTGATTTCATCTGGGGAAAATCCGCCGACGCTTTGTTTCTTTGTTCAAGTCCTCGATTCCATGTTAGATGTTTAGACTTAGATATATGGTTCGTCTTATCACTTTTAATAGTTATATAATGAGAAAATGACTTTTGAGGGTAATTAACTTTTGCGTTTGTACTCATTTGGTCATTTTTTTTTTTTTTTTGTATTCAATATACCATCGAACTTGTTGTTGGTGTTTACCATAGCCTTTTGACCGGCTTTTGACCTGTGATAGCCGGTCAAAGGTTTATGGTGAACACAAACAACAAGTTCGATGGTATATTGAGTACAAAATAAAGGAAATGGACCAAATGAGAACAAACGCAACAGTTGGTTACCCTCCTGATTCATTTTCTCTTTACTCATTTACAGCAAATCTCACGTCATCTCCTACTGAAATTAATGACTATGAGATTCATTATTGCTTCTCTTCAAAACATAACTCACGAAAGGACATTATTCATGCATGTACAACTTTGTAATGCACGTGAATATTTATTAGGAGAATCTTGACTAAGGAGGCGCATTTCATAACTACATTTACATTTGCAATCAAATGATTTATCGTATCATGGATTCTAGACAAGTCTACAAACGAGTGGAATCACAAGTGCTGTGATTTTTGAGTTTACTTAGATTTAAGATCGAACTCATGGGATAAGATACACCATCAATATGTACACTATCATGCTGCTTTTGTAGACACATCACCATAATATTATACATATTGATGTTGTATCTTATCCCATGAGTTCGATCTTAAAGCTAAGTAAATTCAAAAATCACAGCACTTGTGAATCCACTCGTTTGTAGACTTGTCTAGAATCCATGATACGATAAATCATTTGATTGGAAATGTAAATGTAGTCATGAAATGTGTCTGCTTAGTCAAGATTCCCCTAATAAATATTCAAGTGCATTACAAAGTTGTACATGTATGAATAATGTCCTTTCGTAGGTTATGTTTTGAAGATAAGCAAGAATGAATCTCATAAAGTCATTAATATCAGTAGGAGATGATGTGGGATTTGTTGTAAATGAGTAAAGAGAAAATGAATCAGGAGAGTAACCAACTGTTGCGTTTGTTCTCATTTGGTCCCTTTCCTTTTTTTTGTACTCAATATACCATCGAACTTGTTGTTTGTGTTCACCATAACCCTTTGACCGGCTATCACAGGTCAAAAGCCGGTCAAAAGGGCTATGGTAAACACCAACAACAAGTTCGATGGTATATTGAATACAAAAAAAAGGAACCAAATGAATACAAACGCAAAAGTTAATTACCCTCAAGAGTCAATTCCCCGTTATATAATAGTCATGCCACTTATCTAAATATCATCACTTCATCATGATTCCACTTCTTCCACTTCTGTTCTACGTTCTTATGTTTTGATCCCCAATATCCTCTCCTATCTTTTGTTTCTTTATTATTTTTCATCTTTGAAAATGGTTTTTAGTACGTCTTTTACGTGTTAACTTAGAATTTCTATTATTAGGTATAAAATTGTTTATAAGTGAACTTGCATTTCTGTTTTTAAGTTAACTATTGTTGGAATTATGTTTTGAACATGTCTACACCGTATCGGATTCTATGGTACACTATACCGGGCCGTACCGGAATGAAACCTACCCCCACCGTATCCGATACGTCCTAAATGGCGAACCCCGTTCCCGATCCTCGTTCCCGTACCGGAGCGTACTGCGAACTATGTGACTATCAAGAAACTAGCCGGAAAAACCAAAAGGACAATACAAGAACATTAAGAAATATCAATGTTTGCATCTTGAAGCGAACCTACCCAATTAATGATGGAAAACTTTCTACTCCACTTCTTTTTAGTAAACACGAAATTATTATTACAGTTCCAAATCACCCACCCCATCATCATGAACACCACCTCTAAGCATTTTTTAAAAGACTTCCATAAACGCATAATAGAAAACCAAGAACTCCAATCCTCAAAAGTAACCAAAGAAGGTTTAGAAAAGTTCCACCATCTAGCAATGAATTAAAAGACCATTAACAATATTGCGTTGTTACTTCCATCTGTGTGAATCTTATTTAGCAATCTTTTATTAGCTAAAATAGTTTTCATATTTTAAAGTTTTGTTATCATTAAGTTCAACTATAATAACATTTTATCAATGATTTTGTTTGATTACAACATTTTTTTATGTGATTTTCTTAGATAAGACAAAAATAATAAACATCTTTGCCTTTCATTATTAATTTTTTTTATGATTTATGCTTATTTTTTATTGTGTTTTTCAGTGTTGTAAAAATCTCGACTAGGTCCCGATTAATCGCCGATTAATCCCTAGGTGCTACCCGAACAACTAAAAGACATCTGACGGTTAATCTATGCCTATAAAATGAGCAAAGTAATAGCAAACAATTTGACAATTTGAAGAAGTTATGTCTCTATAGAAACTATTTGATAAATTATTAGTGTTGTATTAATTATATTAACCTATTTTGTTATGATATTATTGGTATTTTCAAACTTTATTATGAAACTAGTCATATTTCATTTTTTTAAATCCAACGAATTAGCAATATAGGTCCCACTTAATCCTTCAATTAATCAATGTCTAAATGATTAATCATTTTACCACAACCTTGGTTTTTTTATACCATCGAAAGATTTTTACAACCTTGGTTTTTTTATACCATAAAAAATGATCCTAATTAAGTATTTAAACTAGATTTCATATGTAATTTCTCAAGGGTTTTATAGGTTATCAAAACATGGAAAGCGGAAAATCTTAACACTTAAGTTCACATGCAACCTATAAGGATCTATGTTTTCTCTAATTGATAGCAACATACAATGAATATCAAGAACCCTAAAGAATCCCTATGAATTTCGAAAATTGAAAAAAATAGGGTTTACATACCTTAAGATTTATTATAGCAAATAAACCTTTTGATTCCTTCCTTTCCACTTCAGAAAGCTAGCACCAAATATTTAGTGCCTCTAATGGATCGTATCTAAACCCTAACAACTAGAAGACAAGAGGAGAGAGGAGAGGAGATAGCAAATTCGGATGTTCTCTTGAGAAATCAAGTGCAAAAAAATAGGTACCCCAATTGTCCTATTTATAGTTGCTTAAGGAAACCCCCTTGGAAACCAAAGAGTCCTTGCGTGATTAATTCTAATTAACCTAGAGTTAAATCCAAATTAATTCTGATTAATTAATTAATTATTGTTATTTCCAATTAATATATTAATCATATAATATATTATTAAATCATTTATATCAATTTCCATTTAATTTATTATTTGTTTATTATCCTCTCTCTCTCTCTCTCTCTCCCTCTCTCTCTCTCTCTCTCTCTCTCTCTCCAAATGTCATTCTACACAATTACTACTTATGAGGGCAACCTAAAAAGGACTTTGGTTCTAATCACTACTAGAAAAAAGGCCTTTTACGACGCGCAAAATACGACGCTCATTGATCTATGTTACGCAAAGGAGAGTGACATTAGAAAAATGTCATCTCTTCAAAAAATTTAAGGATAGAAGACACGCATTATTGCGCGCCCTTAAATTAGTGTCTAAAAAAACACGGAGGGCACCTATAATAAAATGCGCGTCGTCTAAGGATGTCGCTTTATATTTTTTAATGGAACGCGCGTTCCATCCTTTAATAGTGGGGGAAAGGGGGAAATGAAATTCTGAAAAAATTAAAAACCCCGCCATGCTCTCCTCTACCTTTTTTCAATCATTCTTCTCTCTCTCTCTCTCTCTCTCAATCAAATACCAAAAATCGACTATTGTTGGAACTAGGGTTCCGGTTCTTAGTGAAATCGAAGGTTTTTTGGTCACCAGGCCATGAAATTGATCAAAGGGGTACAGTTTAGAGTGATTTCCATATCAAGTAGAACAGTAGCTCCATTAAAGTCAAGGTCTCGAAACTCCATGGTCAATCACCATCAACATTCTACTTCTTTATTTGTTCCAGAGGTTTGTCTTCCTTTATTACGAGTTTTATAACCTTTTTAATCAAACTCAATTAGCCCTCGATACCTAATGTTATCTTTTGCGTTGTTGCTTCTGCTCTGTTCTTCTTGAAACCTCCCCACACTCTCATGTCGAAACATAATTTATGATATCAAGTTGGAAATCAATAGAAATGGCTATGAAGGTCGGTTAGGTTGGACGATTCTCTGGAGGACGAGAGAGATTTGGACATGGCAGATCGTAGGGCTACAGAGATTAAGCTTGATACCATGGAGGGTTTTGCGTCAAGGGAAAAGCTCCACCATCATCTCAACGACCAAGGTTGGTTAGGGTTTCTGTTTTTTTTTTTTTTTTTTTCTGTTTTTTCTTTTTCTCCCCCAGTTGAAAATTCTCTTTTGTATGTGCTAGTTCTCTCTCCAGCTTCTCATTTTTTAAGATTAATTGTTAGTGGAAATAGGTTTTAGATTCATTGAAATGTTCTCTTTTGCTTTCTTTTCTCTAATGAGCATTATATGTTCTATTTCATATCTAATTTATATGGTCTGATTCTCTTTTTGTTTATTGGGTTTTATGTGTTAATCTGTGATAAAAATAAGTTCACTTTTTTGTGCAGGTTTCTTGACTTGAAGTTTAGTTTGTCTATCATATTTAGAGATAATAAACGAGTCCCTGGGAGGTATGCAATGAGCTTTAAGTAGGTCAATTAATAGATCCCATGAATCCAAGTGCACCACTTGCATGAGTTGGATGAAGTTGTGGGTTACATGAGCCTGTGTTACCCTTTTGGGCTAACTGCCTCGGTTCTGTTTGGAAGACATCATAAGGCCATATTACAATCTCCAAAAAAAACTTTCCTTGTTCTTCTTTGCTTTAACATCATCAGCCTCCAGATCTAATATTAATTTTTCTCTTAGATTCAGAAATTGATAAATCTCTTAAACAAGGTTTATCCCATTTTTTTCTTCAGTAGTGTAGAAAGACATGTTGCCAATGTATACGGTTGTTGAATTTTGGAGTGCGTGTTCATATTCTTATTGTGTTCCTGGAAACCTTTTGTCACGATACGTTGAAATCTTTGTTGGATCCTGTAACATTAACATAGGTAATGAATAGAATGCACACTGATAACTGATATTGGTAATTTAGTAATTTTAAAAATAGGAAAAATATTGGATATTACCTTGAACAGCAACGCCATTGCACCATATCTGAAAATGAAGACAAGTAGTATATTGTGTTGTTACTCTCGTGTTAATAGTTACACATGCTTATAGAAACAAATCTGATGATGTTTAAATTAGTATGACTATCACATTTGTTGCATGAAATTATTCTTACAGAAACAACTCTGATGATGTTTAAATTAGATGAGACGCTGAAGTTGATAGAATCTCGTCTAGAAAGCAAAGTATTTACTAAACCACC
This sequence comes from Lactuca sativa, assembly GCF_002870075.4. Lineage (NCBI taxonomy): Eukaryota > Viridiplantae > Streptophyta > Magnoliopsida > Asterales > Asteraceae > Lactuca > Lactuca sativa. Next base: position 242,969,258 of record NC_056627.2, read on the forward strand.
TCAATACTCAACCCCTTTTACATTGTTTTCATCATATTGTTACATATAACAAGATACACTTTTTGTTATTGTAGAATCTTGAAATCAAGAAAATCAATGATGAAAAGAAAGCATCAATGGCAACACAGTTTGCAAAAGAAGCCATTCTGCGAAGAGTCCATGCTGCTAAAAAAGATGATGACATGACACCAATTAAAGCCGTTATTGCACCATTAGAGGTTGAGATCAAACTTGCTCGATAATAGGTATGTGATACAAAATAGTTTTAGAAACTATAAAACTCTCATTCTTCCTTTGGGGTTTTGGTTCTCTTAATGATTGTACTGGAATGTTTGTGTGATTGATATGCAGGTGTTACTCTTGGGGCAAGTTTATATGGAGAAAAATGTGCATCAAGTTCAGCTGATGGGATCGAGAATCAGGTGGATGGTAGTTTATACTTTATTATTATTATTATTATTATTATTATTATTATTATTATTATTATTATTATTATTATTATTATTATTATTATTATTATTATTAGGAATAAGGGAAGGAAATGAAAAGATCCCCTGTGATGAGTTTAGTGGGTTGATGCATTTGCTCCTCTGAATGAGAGTGATTTCTTGTTCCTAAAAACTTATGATACTTTTTGCGGACAAAAATGCCCCTGTGTGCCTAATATTAGAGCCAAGCTATTAGTCCTTCAAATCACGAGTACATGAATTCCATCCAGCTATATATATATATATATATATATATATATATATATATATATATATATATATATATATATATATATATATATATATATATATATATTTTTCCTGATAGGATTAGCCTTTGTTTGTTTCAATTGGTGGGTCAAACAATACAAGAAATCTTTACAATCACAAAGGATGTCAAAGAAGGTAGGACCAGAAATTCATACATGATGGAATTAACTTTCCCTCACATAAGTTTGGCTATACAAAGGTCTATCATTTAGTAATAGAGGCACAAGTAACAGAATATGGAATTAAGAATCATATTGCGGAAGCAAGTGAAGCATTGTCTGAACGTTGTATGTATTATCTGATTTTTGACTTAATCCTCTGAATCAACTAAAAGTCCAAATCAATTGACAAATTTATCAAAACTAACCGAAACATAGACTTTTCTGTTTATTTATCTATATCATGAGTGCATGTGGTTGTTTATTGATTGGGAGATTTGTATTGAAATGGTTTTTTAGGTCAAACCGAAATATGATGAGAAGGATAAGGGGCGTCCTCGAATGAATGAACAAATATCTGCTCAGTATGTTAGAATTTTGACAGTTGAAGGTATGTCTACTACTTATTCATGTACTTCATACAACTTTCAGAAAGATTCTCTCCCTCATTTACCGTACATTTCATTTGATGCCTACTACTGCACTTTTAATATAAGGGTAAAAAAAGGTTTATAAATCTCTTGTAGAGTTGTATTTTATGAGGAAAGATTCAAGAATGAAGAAAAGTAAGTAATCTTATGATATTGTGATTGTCCCTTTTTCTGGATCAGGTTTAATTTGGATTTCAAGCTCACCAGCATCTCCAAGTAATGAGGGATCCGTTACACTTAAGAATATCAGCTTATCAAGAGCATCACTTGCATTACTAAAAGAAGGTTTCTTGTTAGAACTTTTGTTTTTAAAAACGATAAAAGATGGAAATCAAGCATGAAACATGTAGACTGTAAAGATGTTTTTACATGTAAATTTATATATTGTAAGAAATAGAATTGTAAGACATTAAATTTTATGAAATGGATTATATTTTTTGTATATGATATTTTATTTTATATTGTGAGGCATTAAATGCAAATTTAATTTGAAAATTAGTAAATCTATAAAAAATATTTTTTTTAACATTTAAAAGTATGATACGCAAACATGCGTGTCATCTTCATTTATGACATGGCCTTTCTTGACAGGGGCTTCCTTGATACGCATTGCGTGTCATAAACACGCGCGTCGTAAGGTTACGACACGCAAATGCGTGTCGTCTTCCTTTATGACAGGGCCTTCCTTGATACGCATTGCGTGTCGTAACCACGCGTCGTAAATGCGCGTCATAAATGCGCGTCGTCTATAGAGGACGCGCAAAAGCGCGTCGTCTCTCTTTATGACAGGGCCTTCCTTGACACGCATTTGCGCGTCGTCTGAGCGTCGTAAAAGGCCTTTTTTCTAGTAGTGAATTCAACTATATACCAATTTATTTATGAGTTTTGACAACTTAATACAATAGTCTTCGACTTGGATAAGTCTATAACGACAACTACAATTATAACTTTGAAATATACAGCAAAGTGTACGTTCCGAAGCAACTACCGAACTCTGAATCAAATCAACCATTTGCCCTAAGATAACCGATTAGTTATTACTTCATTCTACATGACAATGTATGAACAGAGTCATGGATTAAATGATCAACGTCATGTTCATTTGTATTTTTTTTCCCTAATTTCATGATTTTTCGATCAAATTTCAGACTACAAAATTAAACACATCATTTCAGTCTGGACCAGGCCTAGTTCTTATAGATCAACTCAAATCACAAGGGGCTCACAAATATCACTTTTCCTATTAAGGAAAAAGGAACAAATAAACTTTGACTGTATATTAATCATTCATTTTTTACTCACCAAATCATGCATGAAATTACACTTTATAACACCCACTTAAAAGATGCGTTGGTGCAAACCAATGAACAACTTATTTGCAAAATATGACTTATATATCTATGTTCGAAGGATAGAAGATATTATCGTGTTAGAATTACTTGTGATTAAATCCATGAAGTAATCTCTAAGAATAGATTTATCCAATACTCAAAATCGCTATTTCCAGTACTCATGAATATTGTATCAATCCCATGCAATGTCCAATCTCTATGGACAATCTACATTCAGTTCATGATAGTCTTGGTTCACTACTTACTTCAAAAGTATGATTGAATGTGGAACTTTGAATAATAAAATTATTCGGGTAGTAAAACATGCAAAGTGAAACACAATAATAAATTAATTAACTATGGTATCATACCCTTTAAATATAACTAAATCCCTATTATTTAATCATCATAACTATTACGAAATTATTCATTAGATAATGTTTCAAGTAATCGACTAACCACTTGAGTTAGATAACATCAGTGATGCCATGTTATGAATATGCATACTATATCTCTCGATGGTCCTTCCTTTGTGAACAGATCAAATAAGTATTACTCCAATGATGCTCATTTTACGATTCCAGTTTATTATCGTCGTCCAAGATATAGTGGTATTATATCTTTACATGCATTGACATTTTTTGATGTCGAGGTTCTAAAGTCACAGAGATTGGGCCTTCGATATCACAAAATGTTCCACTAGAACTTATTATTTGAAGAAATTTCATGTTTATAAAAGTCTCAAATTTAAGGTACACTTCTTGAACACTTCTCTTGCATTAAAGTTTCCAACTGACGTATAGATTCTACAAGCATCTTTCATTATGGAAATATTTCCATATTACCATCAATTATGACCAAGAATCATCTCAATACAAAACGTTTCGCTATGGTCCCTACCAATAATCACAATTCTAACTGTCCACACCCAACCAATCTTTGGTAAAACCTCATAATGTTCTTGACAGTTGTTTAACAACTTTAGTCACACAAAATTCTAATCTTTTCCCACAATGCTAAAGGCATTTGAAAATTTTAGAATAAAGGAATAATATAAAACATCTGATTGATCATATATCTGAAGCATATGGGAGTCGATTCATTATGTCCTACATAAAGACTTGATATATGTTCAGATCTCTTGCTATAATATTTCCATATATCGAATCTTCTATGTTTAAATATTTCAACATGATGTTCATGTATCTCTTGACTAAGTTCCATTAAACCATTCTATCTAAACCTTTAGACTTGAAATGAAATATGATTTCCCTCTCCCATAAGTCCAATATAATGAAACAATTTCAAACATTGCAATTTGCAAATCAGAGACATTGTTTCCTATGAATAATATTTTCAACATGAAATACTAGCATAACAATTATGCTCCTACTAACTCTGATATGTACCTTGAAATCAGCTAGACTTCTAGAAATCATTAACCTTTGACTTTCTTAAGGAAGTGAAAATTTCTCTTACATGATGCTTTCATATGTCTTCGACTAGACTTTTTAAGTTTATGCACCTTAGTTGGGTAGTGTGTATGTATGTGTGTGTGTGTGTGTGTTTAAACATTTCAAGACTTAAAAGATATATCTCTCGAAAATTTAAACAATTCCTTGTCATTCATCACAATTCGAAATATCAAGAGGGATGTCGTAATCATATTGTCAATTTGAGAATGCAGTTAACACAACCAATATCCGTATTGATCTTTATAAGATCTTTAAAATCTATTAGCAAAAGTGGTTCCACATAATTATTAACATGAATTGGAGAGAAACCTTTTCCACCTAGAATTGAAGGTACATACATTCCTATCCATGTAGAACTTTCATTTCCAACCTATATTCATAAGACATGGTTTAGGACAAACCAAATTCAAATTCAGCCTTCCTGATGGGTTATGAGCATAACTGCAACTTATGTGTTCATGCAACCCTAATTGCCTTGGATCTAAGTTTTTCACTAGTTGAACATTCAAATTGAATACCAAAGCAAAAACCCTAGATCTAGCATATATAATTCGAAAATTACATAATACAAGGGTTTTGATGATTAACTTAACTTGTTATGTAGTAATAAGAAGAACACCTTGTAGATCCTTGACTCTGAAAGCTTAGTTCTTCAAATGTTGCACCTCTAATGGTTCATAAATACCACCAACAAGAGGATAAGAAGAGAGAGGAGGAAATGCCTTTAGAAAATTAGTTCTTCTAGGGTTACAAGTCTTAGGCTGAAAATCCAAAGGGTTACATCCCTTTTATACATGAGGTGGCTTAGTCCCAACGCTAGGGTTTGTAGGTGGAAACCCTAATTCCTTACTTAAGGTCTAAGCAGCCCATGGACTCCTATTTGGAAGGCCTTGGACGAAAATCTTATAGGGCCACCCTATAATTTTCATCAATTCCTATCCAACGAGTCCAAGAGCCCAGTTTCACAACTATCAATGATTTACAAAACAACCCATGTACTTTTAATTAATTCCTTTAATCCCAAAATTAATTCCAATTTAATTTCTGATTAATTATTAATTAAACAACATGATTTCCAATTAATATATTATTTTCATAATACATTAATAAATCAATTTATTATTCCAAATAATAAATTCAACCTCTCTCTCCAAAAGTCATCCTGTCAAGTTGTTAGAGTGAAGGCAACCCAAAAAGGACCATAATAGTATCAAATCAATTACATACCAATTATAGTTATAGGCTTAGACACTTAATCCAACAGTCTCCTACTTGAATAAGTCTAATAACTATGATTGCAAGTATGGCTTCAAAATTTGACCAACAATCGTAGCTTTCAAAAGCCGTTGTCAAACTTTGACTTAGTCAGTTACGTGTCCTTACATAAGGGATCAAATATTCCTCCATTCTACAAGATATTGTATGAACATTAGACATGGATGATAATCAATCTCTCTATCCAAAGTTTGTTTCCTAATTTCCGATTCATGATGACTGATATCAGACTACTAATTGAACACATCAATTCAATACAGGCTTGGCCAAGCGCTTTCGATGTCATCATCAAATCATCGAGGGGCCCACAGATATGGCTTTTCCCCAGTAGGGCAAAAGGAACGGATAAACTTCCACTCATATGCTTGCACTATTCACTCATCAAATCACGCACAACAATATGTTTTATAACATCAAGTTATTGATGTGTTTACGTATTATCAATGCACAGTTGACTTGTAAACAACAACTCATATGTCTCCGTTTTAGGAATATAAGATAGTATCCTCTTAGAATCACTCGTGATAAAATCCATGAAGTAATTCTCTGAGAGTAGGTTAACACAGTACTCAAATCTCCATTTCAAAAGTACTCGTAAACGTTGCAGCAAACCATTGACATGTCTAAACCCTTAGACAATCTACAATCTAATTCACGACAATCTTAATTTACTACTTACTTCCAAAGTATGATCGATTGTGGATGTTTTGAATAATCCAATTATTCAGGAAGTAAAAGATGCGAAGTGAAACACAATAATAACCTAATTAAATATGGTCTCAAAACTATTGAATATAAATAAAACACTTATTATTTAATCACCATATTAATTAGACTTTATTAATTGTATAATGTTTCAAGTAATCAAATAATTACTTGAATTAAACATTAGTCATGTCATGTATTAAACATGCATACTATGTCTCTCTATGGCCCTTCCTTTGTGAACAGATCAATTGGACATAATTTCGATGATACTCATATCACAATTCCAAATTCGTAATACAAGTGTAATAACTTCCAAAATTCTTGTCATCTCTAAATGTGTAAGTCCCTAATTAGCCTGTGTATCAATCAGATCCGTTTGATGGTGCGGAATCCCAATCAAATGGATGAAGTCGGATCAAATAGAAGAGAAGGAGAAGAAGAATAATATGAATCTTGTATGTATTGATATGAATTAAATCTCCAAATACAAAAGATTCACACACATGCGCTCCTTATTCTCTCTGGCCGTAAACTTCTTCTAGTTCATCAATATCTACTCCTCACCCTAACACCTCTATCTATACTTGGAATATGGGCCGGATAACACATGGGCCGTAAATGAGTTTACGGCCGTAAACTCAGCCGTAAACTAGACCATAAATTCACAAATATTACAGAAAAATACAACTGCCTAGAAAAGTAAAGTATAAACCATATTTTGACCCAACAATCTCCCCCTTTGTTTATAGCTTTCTTTTCTTAAAGACCCAACAAGCTCCCCCTAAAAAGTAGCTGGCTCTTCTTGTCAATCTTCAATGAGAAATTGGCTTCAACATTTATCTTCAATGAATGACTTCATCTTGAGCAGTTGGGCATTTCTTTAGAATTTGGCCTTGAACGCACATCGGGTGAGGAGGCTTGACGTACTGATTCTTGAAAGATGGCGCTTTCAGCTTGAGAATCTTCAGAGAGAACCTCAGAGAGAATAAATCTTTTAGATCACTTCAGCAGGTACAACAATAGCAGCAGACTGATTGAGGAGGCTTCAATGCAATCCGTCACATAATCTTCAATTGCAGCTTCACCTTGCTTCTGGGGTTGAAGGATTGAATGATGGAAGAATAATCTTCATTTCTTGCTCCTTTGAATGTGAATTCTACGATGCTCACGGACGAGGCTTTGGCTCAGAAGTCTTCAACACAAACTCCATGAGTCTTATCTATACCTGAAATCACTATTCAAGACAAAAACAAAACTAAAAGAAAACTTAGAACACAAATTAAAATAGAAACAAAAATATTTTTGGATTTTTGATTTTTTTGAACAAGAAATAAAATAGAAATAACACTATTTTTGGATTTTTAATTTTTCTGATTTTTCTTTGATTTTTGAATTTCTTTTCATTATTTTTAATTTTTAATTCTCCCCTAATATTTAAATTAGAAGAAACTATGACAAATTTAACAAAAATAAAAATGATATCTAACTTTAAGAGTGATTTGGGATCAAAGTTTTTAGACAGCCTTTATCCACTTGTCGGTACCTTCCATATTCATATCTTTGTCTGGTCGATCGTCGGTATTGTGGTCCACTTAAACACGAAAAATTATCACAGATTTAGGACATACTATTTGTTACAAGACAAGGTGAACTTAAATTCCTAAAATTTATATCTGATCCTAATTCCTTAGATACTATATCTTAAGGTCCATTCATCTGACGACGACCAGGGATATTGTTGTCCACCTAAATTGAGCAGCGAGATCGACAGACAATCTGTATGAGTTCAATTTTAAGTGTACTGGAACGTGTTTTCCGCTTCCTGATATGCCCCAACCATCAAGAACTTCCAGAGTACTCCTTACACCGGGTGAGCAGACAACCATTCAGAGAGAGGAGAGATTCAGAATTCTATTGCTAACTACTTCAGAGGGGTTGAGAAGAAGAAGGTTGCATATGCTATGTACCAGGTCGGATTAGAAGTCACGCAAAGGAGACAGCATATGGCTACCAGGTCGGACTAGAAGTCACGCAAAGGAGATTCAGAATTATATAGCCTGCAGAGAAATAGAGTTGCATATGTTGTGTACCAAGTCAGATTGGAAGTCACGCAAAGGAGACAATATATGACTAACAAACAGAAAGAAAGAAAATGATATTCTACAGACCTAATTTATCGGAATTTACCAGTCGTCCCATCCAACCGGAATTAAGGACAGAATCCGCACATCGAGGAAAAGTTAAACCACGGTTCCAAGTACGGGTTCATTTAATGTGACGAGTAAATTCCCATATATATCTCCCTGTTCAACCTATCCGAGCGTCGTATTGTCAGGCTGAATGGATCTAACTAGGTCAAGATTTGTCAAGTCTATAAATTTCCTAAGTTCAACACTGCCTAGTCATGTCCATTTAGAATCTTTCGTGCCTACCGACGCATCAAGTCAGAGCATAGACCCTTCAACTTCGGGTACGTTACGCAAACTCAGATTGCCTATTATCACTTGATAATATCACTTCCCAAAACATCTCCCTCAAGCACATTTCATTTACACCATATATTTATTTTTTGTTTTTTTTTTTGTTTTTTTGTTTTTTTTTTTTTTGGATTTTCTGATTTTGTAATGTTTTTGGATTTTTTTAAAATTTTAAAATTTTAAAATTTTTGTTTTGTTTTTATTTCTCCCCCTAAATTTGTGCATAGAAGCGAAACGAAAGTAAATGCGCAAATTTAAATTATCCTAAAACAAAAAATTAGTCTTTAAAGCGAATCAGCTTAAGAAAAACACTGGAGTATAGAGAAGAAAACGCAAACCGTAAATCACCGATTGAATTTGCATCCAGAAGGTCTGAGAGCAACACGCTTAATCTCAGAACAGATACGAAAATTCTTCATATCATTAAGCACTAACCCCATTTGTGATATCTTCCTTTCTTCCTTTCCTGCAAAGGGACACATACTCTCAAAGAATGTTCTGAGTGTTGTACAGTTGAGAGATGTCCCCAATCATATGCCAGGAGCAGCCACTACCAACAAACCGAAGTCTGATGATATGCCTCCATAGCTACTCCAGCACAGAGCGGGATCGGTTGGTCTTTGGAACCTAGTCCATTTTGAAACTGGTTCGACCTTTGTCATCCTTGCACGGTACTCTCTCCCATGACATGTCCTGCTTATCACTAACAGAAGATGTAGAAACGTTAGAAGCATTAGGAGATTTTGGAGTTTTCACCTTTGGTACCCATCTATATTCGAGTTTAACCCATCTCTTGTTCGATCCGATGGGTGCCTCGGCACTTGATTTGGAACTTGAAGCCGGCTGCCGAGATGACTTTGACCTAACTGGTCTTGGCTTCATAGGAGCATCTCGTGGACTAGACTTCTGGGCCAACATTACCTTATTATTCTTGGAAGCTGGATGCTTGGCCTTAGGAGTTGAATTCTTGGCCTTCATGGCATTTTAGTCGGCGTTATCTGAACCTGACCTTGAGGGGTTTCTTTTGAAAAATCTCCCTCTTGGCACGTTGTGCCATCCTTGTGCGCAGTAGGGAACGTATGCGCGATTAGGACAATTTTTGGCAATGTGTCAAGGTGTTCCACAGTGAAAGAATGTCTTTTTCTTCACTGTAAAGTTATTTCTTCCTACCCCTGGTGGCGTATCCTTGCCTTGTTTCTTGTTGTTCCCAGATGCACTCTGTTGCGCTGGAATTGGAGGCATGTATTTCTCAACAGCAGGTTTGTTAGGAGTAACAGGATTCGAAGCAACAGATTCTGAGCTCAAGGAGATCTTGGATTGTTCAATGGTTTTCTCCTTGTTCTCATCTTCTGCTACTTTACCTGCACATGAAGTGGAAACATGAAACGACCCAAAAATACGACCCAAAAATTTCATTTTAATATAACAAAAACCATGAAACTGAGTATCACATAATAAAACCATACGTTGCGTGTTTCAAAACCATAATAAAATACTGTGAGAAAAACTGTATCACAACTGTATCAAAACATATCAAAGAAACTGAATCAACTCCCAGGACAAAAACTGAAGCTGTGGTGTGTGTGCGATGCCATCATCCCGAGCTCTTCCTTTTCCTTGCGAAAGTACCTGAAACCAAGAACTGAAACTATAAGCATGAAGCTTAGTCAGCTCCCCCAAACTACCACATACCACACAATAACAAATAAAGCACATACTGGGCCTTGCCCACTGCATCGGACCGAAGTCCGGAACTAGCTGCATCGGACCGAAGTCCGGAACTGACTGCATCGGACCGAAGTCCGGAACTAACTGCATCGGACCGAAGTCCGGAACTGACTGCATCGGACCGAAGTCCGGAACTAACTGCATCGGACCGAAGTCCGGAACTAACTGCATCGAACCGTAGTCCGGAACTGACTGGGACCTTGTCCCCTGCATCGGACCGAGGTCCGGAACTGACTGATCATAGCATAGCATAACACATATCAACTAATATAGACACATATATTGCATACTGCAGCGGACTGAAGTCCGGAACATATAACACATAAACATGCTTGAATCACATAGACATCAAGCATACTGAACTACTGCACCGGACTAAAGTCCGGAACTACTTCTAACTAAACGGGCCGGCATTGTGGCCGTAGACCCGTTCCTACTGGAAGAAAACTCACCTCGTGAACTGGCTGCTGTGTGTATGGCTCTGGAAGCTATCTGCTGCTGCTCCGGTATCTCCCCGGCTACAAATCCATAAACACACTCAATCAGATGCTAATCACTGCATTGGGTAAAATGACTCTTTTACCCCTGGTCAAAGTCAACTCTCCCGGTCAAAGTCAACCTACAGTTGACCTGACTCGCCGAGTTGGGCCGCCAACTCGCCGAGTCTCTAGTCTCACTTCTCAACCCTACTCGTGGCTACTCGTCGAGTATGGCATCGACTCGACGAGTCCCCTCTTCGATTCAAAAACTCAGGCAAACTGCATCTGACTCGCCGAGTCGTATGAACAACTCGACGAGTTGTTCTTGAGCTAAGAAGATTGTCTTGGACTCGCCGAGTTGTATGAACAACTCGTCGAGTCCCTGCATTACTGAGTCTAACCTCCGACTCACTGAGTCCATCCTACTGCTCACTGGTCCCCACTCGGAATCACGCAAAGGGGAAAGATCGGGGACCCGCGACCTGACTCGCCGAGTCTGAAGAACGACTCGCTGAGTCACATGTATGCAGATACTAAAAACTCGATTCTGCTCAAAACCACCGCATACAATTTATAGATCTGAGTTTCTAAGGCTGATTTACCGCGTAAAGTTTCCAACTTTACGTGTACATACGCATGAAAAAGGATATAAAGGCTAAAAAGACACTTAGAAGAGTAGATCTAGGGCTATAATGCAAAATGGCTCTATAAAGGTGATAGATCTACGATTTTGGAACTGAAACATGGCTAGATCCGAAGACTAATCAATCTAATGTGATCTCTCTACTATGAACAAGCTAAGGAATGGATAAAAGAGGCTAAATATGCTTATGAAAGAGAAATCAATCATAGAAACAGAAGGAATTCGATTAATACCTCAATAAACTCTGAAATGGGTGCAAGACCTTGGATCTTCTTCTTCTCCTTTGGATCTTGCCTCCTTCCTCTCTTCAAAACTTCAAGATTCACACAAGAAATGCTCAAATACTCAAGGAAATGGTTAGGGTTTGCTAAATGATGCTCTGAGGATGAAGGGGACGAGTTTGGGGCTCATAAGGTGGTTTAAATAGGGTGCAAACCCGGGGATTTAGGGTTTCTACCTGGCAGGCGGACTCGCCGAGTCCCGAATATGGACTCGCCGAGTCGCCGACTAACACGTGCTCGAAATCTCGTCCCTACTTGACGAGTCGGGCCATAGACTCGCCGAGTCCCTCTTGAAAACTTCTAAATAAATGCCACGGAAGCAACATACCAGAGATGGGGAGTTACAATTCTCCCCCACTTGTCTCAGACTTCGTCCTCGAAGTCTGCTACGGCTGAATCTGCAAATAACTCCGGGTAGTGCTCTCTCATTTCCTCCTCAGCCTCCCACGTCCACTCAGACCCCTTCCGGTGCTGCCACTGCACCTTCACTAACTGAATTGCCTTGTTCCTCAAGGTCTTTGTCTTCCGGTCCAGAATTGCGACCGGCCTCTCAATATAATTCAGGCTGCTATCAACCTGAATATCTTCTAAGGGAACAACTGCTGACTCATCCACCAAACACTTCCTCAACTGAGACACATGGAAAGTGTTGTGGATCTGGCTAAGCTCTACTGGAAGATCCAACCGATAAGCAACCCGACCCACTCGGGCCAAAACCTGAAAGGACCAATGAACCTAGGGCCCAGCTTGCCCCTCTTACGAAACCTGATGACACCCTTCCAGGGTGAGACCTTCAGAAGGACCATATCGCCCACCCGGAACTCCAAGTCTGAACGCCTCCTGTCGGCGTAGCTCTTCTGCCGACTGTGCGCGGTCTGCAGTCTACTACGGACCTGCTGAATCAACTCGGTCATCTTGGGCACCACCTCTGTGCTCCCAACGTCCTGCTGACCGACCTTGCCCCAAAAAATTGGGGTCCTACACTTCCTCCCATAAAGCATCTCAAAGGGAGGTCAATCAGTGCTCGCATGATAACTGTTGTTATATGAAAATTCCGCTAACGGAAGATACGTATCCCAACTGCCACCGAAGTCTAGAACACATGCCCTGAGCATGTCCTCGAGAGTCTGAATCGTCCTCTCGCTATGCCCGTCCGTCTGAGGGTGGAAAGTGGTGCTGAAATGGAGACGAGTACCCATCTCGTCGTGAAACCGCTTCCAGAATCTGGATGTAAAACGGACGTCTCGGTCTGACACAACCGATACCGGCACTCCATGCCGTGCCACTACCTCACGCACATAGATATCAGCTAACTTTTTTGCCGATATGCTCTCCTGGATCGGGATAAAATGAGCACTCTGCGTCAACCGATCCACTACTACCCGTATCGAATCTACCCCACGTGCGGTCCTGGGAAGCTTGGTGATAAAATCCATGGTGATGTCCTCCCATTTCCACACGGGGATGTCTAACGGCTGCATCTTGCCATGAGGCCTCTGGTGCTCCGCCTTGACCTTCCTGCAGGTCAGGCACCTCTCAACATAGCAGGCGACATCCTGCTTCATGCAGGGCCACCAATAATCGGGTCGAAGATCTCTATTCATCTTCGTCGCCACTGGGTGGATAGAAAATCGAGACTTATGAGCCTCGTCCATCAACACCTGCCGTACTCCGCCCCAGTACGGTACCCACACTTTCCCATGAAGGGTCAGCAATCCCCGACTGTCATAATCAAACGAAGCTACTCGGCCCACTATCCTCTCACACTTTTGCCTCTCCTCCTTGAGGCCCTCAACCTGAGCCTCCATGATCCGTTCCAACAACGGAGTAATCACTGTCATCCTCAAACACAAATCTCTGATAGGGGCTACCGACACCTTGCGGCTTAGGGCGTCGGCCACCACGTTGGCCTTCCCTAGATGGTAAAGGATCTCACAATCATAATCCTTCAGCACATCCAACCACCTCCTCTGCCTCATGTTCAGACTCGGCTGATCCATAAGGTACCTCAAACTGTTGTGATCTGTGAAGATAGTACAACGGACCCCATAAAGATAATGTCTCCAAATCTTGAGGGCAAACACGACCGCCCCCAGCTCTAAATCATTGGTAGGATAGTTAGCCTCGTGAGGCTTCAACTGTCTTGAGGCGTAAGCTATCACATGGCCTCGCTGCATCAATACTGCTCCCATACCTGTGATTGAGGCATCACAGTAGACTACAAAATCCTCTACCCCCTCTGGCAAGGTAAGGATCAGAGCCTCGCACAATCTCTGCCTGAGGGTCTCGAACGCTGCCTGCTGCTCAGGCCCCCAACGAAATACCACCGACTTCTTGGTCAGTCGGGTGAGCGGCACTGCTATCTTGGAGAAATCCTGAATGAACCTCTGGTAATACCCTGCCAACCCTAGGAAGCTCCGAATCTCGGATGCAGACTTCGGGACCTCCCACTGCGTCACAGCCTCTATCTTGGCCGGATCTACCAAAATACCCTTCTTGTTGACGAGGTGACCAAGGAACTGCACCTCGCGCAACCAGAACTCGCACTTGTAGAACTTTGCGAAAAGTCTCTCCCTCCTCAAAACTTCTAGCACCTCCCTCAGGTGCTCCTCGTGCTGCTCATGCGTCTTGGAATACACCAAGATATCATCTATGAACACTATCATTGACCGATCCAGCATCGGCCTGCACACGCGATTCATGAGATCCATGAATGCGGCTGGAGCATTGGTGAGCCCAAATGGCATCACCACAAACTCATAATGACCATACCTGGTCCTGAAAGCAGTCTTCTGCACATCCTCATCCCTGACTCGCATCTGATGATACCCGGAGCGTAGATCGATCTTGGAAAACCAAGATGCTCCCTGAAGCTGGTCAAACAAATCATCTATTCTCGGAAGTGGGTAACGGTTCTTCACCATTACCTTATTCAACTCCCGGTAATCTATACACATACGGTGCGACCTATCCTTCTTCCTCACAAACAGGATCGGCGCTCCCCAAGGCGAACTGCTCGGGCGAATGAAACCTTTGTCTAGCAGATTCTGCAGCTGTGTAGACAACTCCTGCATCTCAGAGGGAGCTAGGCGGTACGGTGCCTTGGCTATCGAAGCCACATCAGGAATTAGGTCGATCCTAAACTCAACCTGCCTCTCAGGAGGTATTCCCAGTAAATCTTCGGGAAATACATCCGGGAAGTCTCGCACTACCGGAACATCATCAACTGTCGTCTTGCCCTTCTCCCGGGCATCCAAGACATAATCTACATAACCAGCGCAACCCTGTTGAAAATAGCGCCTCGCTCTCGCGGCGGAACAAAAGGTTGGTCCGCGCTGTGGCCTCTCGCCCTGAATCACTAACTCTCCCCCACTGGGAGTGCAAACCCTCACTAGCTGCAGCTCACAATCAATCACCGCCCCATTGGGACTCAACCAATCCATGCCTACTATAACCTTATTCCTTCGCAGGGGAATAGGTACCAGGTCCACCGAAAACTGCTCGTCGAACAACTGAAGCGAACACCCTCTATGCACTCTGGCGACCCTCACGGTCCTGTCATCTGCTATCTCAACCTCTAGTGGACAATCCAGCTCCCCTGGAGCTCTACTAAATCTCTTGCTAGGCGCTAGCGATACAAATGATCAGGTAGCCCCCGAATCAAATAATACCGTAGCAGAAATGCCGTTCACAGAGAACGACCCTATATAAAACATATAATCATAAGCAATAATCAATCAATAATAATATAGAGATGAAGGGAAGATACATACCCGTCACCACATCAGGAGTCGCTCGTGCCTCCCCTGTTGTCATCTGAAAATCCCTACTCTTCGCCACTGGCGCCTCGGCTCAGCCCTGCCGGCCATCTGTAATCCTCAAAGTAGCAGGGGCAGGTGCAGCCACCTTCCCTACTGCAGCTAAACTCGGACACTGGGACTTTTTATTTCCCCTCTGATTGCACTGAAAGCAAATCAGATCTGATGCTGCTACGACATTAGCACGGGGCCGTACAATCCCTGCTCAAATGCCCAGTCCGACCGCACTTGTAGCAGCCGGAACTCCCTGCCTTGCACACCCCATCGTGCAATCTCCCACACTTGCCACATCGACCGTGGCTCTGCTGACTCCTGGATCTGTGATCTGAAACCTTGGGCTTTTTGCCCGAACTACCTGTACCCGAAACCGCCTCCGGTTTCCTCTTCTTCTCCATCTCGAGGTCAATCTCCCTCTCCCGAGCCCTAGCAATCATGTCATCCAGTGTTTTACAGCTGGACCGGCTCACAAACTGGCGGATATCGCTCTGCAACATCTCATGATAACGGGCCTTCTTCATCTCCTCATCGGCTGCATACTGAGGAACAAGAAGAGCCCTCTCCCTGAACTTGGCGGTGATCTCCGCCACGGTCTCTGTAGTCTGGGTGAGGTCCTGAAACTCTCTGGCTAACTGCTGCACCTCAATAACTGGTGCGAACTCCGCCCTGAACCTGGTGGTGAAATCAGCCCAGGTCATGGCATCTAGTGCTGCATCATCTCCAATGGTATGTCCGACCTCTTCCCACTAATCCCGTGCCCTGTCCTTCAGAAGACAGGACACCAATCTAACCTTGTCCCCCTCGGGACACCTGCTCGTGCGGAAAGCATTGGCCACATCCGCCAACCATCTAGTACTCTCTATGGGGTCCCGCGCCCCGTGGTAATCTGGAGCTCCACATGCCCTGAACTCCCTGAACGTAAGTGTGCGTGACCCCATCATGGCCGCCACCTCGGCACGGAAGGTGCCCAACCTCTCATCCATCAGCTCTAAGATACCCTCCTTGATCGAACCGAAGATCACAGAAGTCTGCTCCAGTATGATACGAGTAATCTCTGAAGAAAGAAACTCTCTGGTCTGCTCATCCATGCGCTCGTCCCCCGAGCCTGATCCTGATCCCTCCCCGGCACCTCCACTGTCGGCTGCTGGCCTCGAACGCAAAACCACCATTCTGAAACACATCATAGCAACATCAGAAAACTGAAATATCTCAAGGGATCATTGATACTACTACTAGCTTCCTGGTCTTGTCTCGGCCTTCCTTGATTTGAGTACGGATCCTCTGCTTTCAGTAGTACGGGCCCATACTACCTTCCACATCTATCCGTACTTTCCTCAAGAACTGCCTTGACTCCACCAAGTCACTTTTACTACTACTGATCTCTGCTACTCTCATCCTAGGCTTGCCCTAGGGAAATCTCTGACTCCACTCAAACCAGTCGTCAGCTGCTGAAGGCCTCCTTTTAATGCTAATTAGCCATCACCTGAATACCATCACATGTGATTAGGCTCGGATAATCCTTTGAGTAAAAGGCTCGTCCCTACAACAGTTAGACTCAAACAAGAGCTGCGCAATAGGGCCAAATCTAACACTCTGAGATTATTCAACCCTGATCACATGTGACGTGACGTATTCACCTAACGGCTAACTCTCATCACCAAGAGTTCTACAAAGCACGAAGCAAGCAGCATTCGGACACCGGAAACTACTCAAGCAAATCTACTCTCATAACGAGAAACTGTACTAGCATACAATGCTAAGCTCGCGCTACCAGGCATAACCTAAACAGGCTATCCTACTGCTGTCTACTCAATACTAGCATGCAATTCTCATAAAGCTGAAACACATATAGCAGGCACATAAGGCATCCTCCTAGATCCTTAGTCCTATACTAGCATGCTGTTCTACTGAAACTGGAACAATTAATCATAATAAAACTTGTATGGGTAGCTTGGGAGTACTTACTTGAGCTCGGCTGATTGCATGCACCACACGTTTATCTTGTTTAAAAATTCTTTTCTTTCTAAGTGCTTTTCAAAATTTCATTCGAAAACATTTTTCCTTTTTTTTTTTTTGAAAATCTTTTTATCTTTCCCTTAGTTTGAGTTCAGATACACCCGGAGGTGTATCCGAATCCCTAAAACCAAGGCTCTGATACCAACTTGAAACGACCCAAAAATACGACCCAAAAATTTCATTTTAATATAACAAAAACCATGAAACTGAGTATCACATAATAAAACCATATGTTGCGTGTTTCAAAACCATAATAAAATACTGTGAGAAAAACTGTATCACAACTGTATCAAAACATATCAAAGAAACTGAATCAACTCCCAGGACAAAAACTGAAGTTGTGGTGTGTGTGCGATGCCATCATTCCGAGCTCTTCCCTTTGCTTGCGGAAGTACCTGAAACCAAGAACTGAAATTGTAAGCACGAAGCTTAGTGAGCTCCCCCGAACTACCACATACCACACAATAACAAATAAAGCACATACTGGGCCTTGCCCACTGCATCAGACCGAAGTCCGGAACTAGCTGCATCGGACCGAAGTCCGGAACTGACTGCATCAGACCAAAGTCCGAAACTAACTGCATCGGACCGAAGTCCAGAACTGACTGCATCGGACCAAAGTCCGGAACTAACTGCATCGGACCGAAGTCCGGAACTAACTGCATCGGACCGTAGTCCGGAACTGACTGGGACCTTGTCCCCTGCATCGGACCGAGGTCCGGAACTGACTGATCATAGCATAGCATAACACATATCAACTAATATAGACACATATACTGCATACTGCATCGGACTGAAGTCCGGAACATATAACACATAAACATGCTTGAATCACATAGACATCAAGCATACTGAACTAATGCATCGGACTAAAGTCCGGAACTACTGCTAACTAAACGGGCCGGCATTGTAGCCGTAGAACCGTTCCTACTAGAAGAAAACTCACCTCGTGAACTGGCTGCTGTGTGTATGGCTTTGGAAGCTATCTGTTGTTGCTCCGGTATCTCCCCGGCTACAAATCCATAAACACATTCAATCAGATGCTAATCACTGCATTGGGTAAAATGACTCTTTTACCCCTGGTCAAAGTCAACCTACAGTTGACCTGACTCGCCGAGTTGGGCCCCCAACTCGCCGAGTCTCTAGTCTCACTTCTCAACCCTACTCGTGGCTACTCGTCGAGTATGGCATCGACTCAACGAGTCCCCTCTTCGATTCAAAAACTCAGGCAAACTGCATCCGACTTGCCGAGTTGTATGAACAACTCGACGAGTTATTCTTGAGCTAAGAAGATTGTCTTAGACTCGCCGAGCTGTATGAACAACTCGGCGAGTCCCTCCATTACTGAGTCTAACCTCCGACTCACTGAGTCCATCCTACTGCTCACTGGTCCCCACTCGGAATCACTCAAAGGGGAAAGATGGGGGCCCGCGACCTGACTCGCCGAGTCACATGCATGCAGATACTAAAAACTCGATTCTGCTCAAAACCACCGCATACAATTTATAGATCTGAGTTTCTAAGGCTAATTTACCACGTAAAGTTTACAACATTACGTGTACATACGCATGAAAAAGGATATAAAGGCTAAAAAGGCACTTAGAAGAGTAGATCTAGGGTTATCATGCAAAATGGCTCTATAAAGGTGATAGATCTACGATTTTGGAACTGAAACATGGCTAGATCCGAAGACTAATCAATCTAATGTGATCTCTCTACTATGAACAAGCTAAGGAATGGATAAAAGAGGCTAAATATGCTTATGAAAGAGAAATCAATCATAGAAACATAAGGAATTCGATTAATACCTCAATAAACTCTGAAATGGGTGCAAGACCTTGGATCTTCTTCTTTTCCTTTGGATCTAGCCTCCTTCCTCTCTTCAAAGGTTCAAGATTCACACAAGAAATGCTCAAATACTCAAGGAAATGGTTAGGGTTTGCTAAATGATGCTCTGAGGGTGAAGGGGACGAGTTTGGGGCTCATAAGGTGGTTTAAATAGGGTGCAAACCCGGGGATTTAGGGTTTCTACCTGGCAGGCGGACTCGCCGAGTTGCCGACTAACACGTGCTCGAAATCTCGTCCCTACTCGACGAGTCGGGCCATAGACTCGCCAAGTCCCTCTTGAAAACTTCTAAATAAATGCCACGGAAGCAACATACCAGAGATGGGGCGTTACAAAACATTAGTATTTTCTACCTGAATACCTCCTGACACAAACCCAGCTGGTTTGCCATATCGAAGATGTGCCTCCCTGTCAAATTCTTTCTGTGTCATAGGGATGGATGTGTAGTTATGATTGAAAGGTGGAGGAACACTATCATACCCTAGACCCTTGTTTTGATTATCTTTGAATTTTAATTGAGTTTCAAATAAAGACTCGATTGTTTGACTTGACGCAGTATAATTTTTGAAACTGACATCTGTTTTTCCACACTTAATTTTCAGTGTGTCAAGTTCTTCAGTTATAGTAGCAAGTTGTCTCTTAATATAGTCATAATTTTCACACTTGCTACTATACTCTTCCTGAAGCTTCCTAAAGTCCTTGGTTTTTGCTTCTAATTCAGCCTTCAGGGGTTTCTGTCCTTTCCTGAGCTGATATCATTCATATCTCAGGTCCTCAACTTCTCTTTTTAATAAATCAATTTGTTCCCAAAGAAATTTAATCATATATTCACATGATTGAAAACATGAAACTTCACATGAATGAGAACATGACACTTCATTGACCGGAAGGTTTGCGGAACTCATTGTTTTTCGACAATTCAAAGCGTCAAGTTCTTCAATTATATCAGCCAGACTAAGACGATTGAGATCATTTGTCTTCTTGATGTCAGCCACGTCCATATCCCATGATTTTGGAAGTGCATTCAGCAACTTTTTGTTTATCTCAGATTTGGTCAAGAAGATCCCAGTTATATTCATCTCAGTAGTGAGTGTGGTAAATCGTTGCAACTGAGTTTCGAGGGTTTCTCCAGGGACATAATAAAAAATGTTCAACCTTGAAAAAGTTAAACCGAAAAGTTAAATTTGAAATTTTAAAAATTAAACGAAAAAGTCAAAGTTTAAAGTCAAAGGTCAAACTTGAAAGTCAAAGTCAAAATTTGAAATAAAAAGTCAAAAATAAAAACAATTTTTTTTATTATTATTTTTTTTGTTATTATTATTATTATTATTATTATTATTATTATTTTTATTATTTTATAGATGAGAAAGGAATTTAAAAATAAAAGAAATTTAATTTTTGGGCTAAAAGTGACAATTTTGCGAAACTTGAAAGCGGGAATGAGATGTTAAGCTTAAAGATTCGAAGGGATAACACAAAAGGCTTGCTAGCCCACTTGGTAAGGTGCGAGCTTGCTGAACTGGAGGTCTAGAGTTCAAACCCTTGCAGCTCCAAATTCGCTTCCTAATTTTTTATATGCGAGGCTGCTGAGTGCCAAGCTGCTGAGTTCGAGGCTTCTGAGTGCGAGGTGCGAACCGGAAACGATGCTAAGCAGTAAACTCCGAGCCGCAAGCTCGGGCCATAAACGTACGAGGCCTCGGACCGTAACCTCTGACCGCAAACACCGGCCGCAAACACTTCGGAAACCCTAGCTGCTGGCCGCCACCCCCTCGCTAATTACGACCAAGAACACCGATTTTTCGACTTTGAAGCTCCAAAAGTCGATCAAAAACCTTTTTTTATGAAAAACGGGAAGAACAAACCCCCCTTATTTTTTAGAGATCTATCCAAAAATGCAAGAATATTTCGAAAACAAGATCAAATTATACCCCAAATCTGAAAAAATTGACTGATACAACCAGGCTCTGATACCAATTGTAAGTCCCTAATTAGCATGTGTATCAATCAGATCCGTTTGATGGTGCGGAATCCCAATCAAATGGATGAAGTCGGATCAAATAGAAGCAAAGGAGAAGAAGAATAATATGAATCTTGTATGTATTGATATGAATTAAATCTCCAGATACAAAAGATTCACACACATACGCTCCTTATTCTCGCTGGCCGTAAACTCCTTCTAGTTCATCAATCTCTACTCCTCACCCTAACACCTCTATCTATACTTGGAATATGGGCCGGATAACACATGGGCTGTAAATGAGTTTACGGCCGTAAACTCTGCCGTAAACTAGACCATAAATTCACAAATATTACAGAAAAATACAACTGCCTAGAAAAGTAAAGTATAAACCATATTTTGACCCAACAAAATGTGTTAGAATCTAACCTTTCATGCAATGATCCTTTTATGATGACATGGCCTAAAAGTCACAAAGACTTTTCCAACGATGTGAATGAAATTTTGTTACTTAAAACAATTTCATGGTAATAAAGTATCAAATTCAAGGTAACTCCTTGAACACCTTCTTTGCATTAAGATTTCTAACTTACATTCAGATTCCAATCACCAACTCTCATTATGGAAACATTTCCATATTCCCATAATCAATTCTGATCAAGAATTATCCTAATCTAAAACATATCAGTATGGTCCGTCCGAATGGTATACTTCCAACTGTCCATAAGTGTAACGCCTGTGTTTCCGGGCTTGCCATTTTTAGCAATGTAATAGTCTAGGTTAACCTTTGTAACCCATTTTGAAGTAATAAGATGGTATTATTTGAGTATTATGT
Organism: Lactuca sativa; assembly: GCF_002870075.4. Lineage (NCBI taxonomy): Eukaryota > Viridiplantae > Streptophyta > Magnoliopsida > Asterales > Asteraceae > Lactuca > Lactuca sativa. The sequence goes on from NC_056627.2 coordinate 242,991,471, forward strand.
GTTTTGTGCTTAATTGCTTAATTATGTGGTCTGATTAATTAAGAATAAAAATAAGCGTCAAAATTTAAGTGTAAAATAAACTTAATATCTTTGGTTAATATTGTAGTAGTTGAAACGAGGTTTCCGAATATATATAGAACGCCCAAATCTGACTTCGTATGAGGAAGTTATGATTTATCGAAGTTTCGACTTAGCGGTGTGCAGCCTGAAATACTCGATTTGAGATCGAGCGGTTTTTAGCCGAAGCAATCTAAATGAGAATCGAAGATCTCATTGTTGGTATCGAAGCGATAAAAAGTTAGGCGAGAACGGACGTCAAACGAAGAAGTTATGAATTAATAACGAAGTTTTTCTATCGCGGCCTATTAAAAATAAATAATAAAAATAAAGTCAAAATTAGCCGACGGAGTCTAAACGAAAGTTGTAGAGCGTAGTCTCACCTTTCCGTGGATATAAAGAACGTCGAAAACGGAGTTCGTATGAAGAAGATATGAATTTCCGAAGTTTATTAATTATTTTGTAATTAAATTAAATCATTAATTCAGAAGCTTTATCCGAAGAGTAGTCACCGATCTGATCCGAGGTACGCGCCACGTACTCGTGTACGCCCCACGTACTCCGAAGGTGTCGACATCACAGCAAGTGGCTTCGGATACGTAAGCAATGACGTTTCTCGGAACAGTACGCCCCGCGTACTCCGAGGCTCCAGCCTCCTATAAATAGGATGCGAAGGCAGCCGAGTCTTTTGCCAATTTCTTCTCTTCTCTCTCCCTTTTTGCATCGTTTTGCGTGCCAGAAATACCCCGAAGCCCCGGTATCATACTCTAGCCCCGAGGCAAGTCCCGAGATCCCGAAGATCCCGAGAAGTGCGGTTCCCGAGTCTAAGCTCTGCCCGCGAGAAGTTCAATTTTTGTGGAGATCTTCCAGATCTGCTGTGGATTACTATTGCTGCAAGTCGTAGTGCTGTCCGATCATCTTCTAATCAAGTGAGTGTATACTACCTTTCATAAACACGATAATAATACAAGTACGGTTTGAGTGTATTAAGTAAATTGTGGTTTATATGTGTGAGGGTGTAGTTACTTTCTTCTAACGAGTAACTATGAAGTATTTTATACGATATATTTGTTATGTGTATATTTTGTGATTGTATGCGTGAATGGATATTCACTTTATTCTATCTCATAGATCTGAATTGTTTTCTATGGAATACGTGTTATGTGGTATGCCTCATCTGTTTTGTGGAATATGTATTGAATGAAAATGATATACAGGTTTTAAACTATGTATGAAAATATATATTTTTATCTACTAATATGTTGGGTAGAACATGGGTAGATAGTTGGTGTGTAATAAACAGATGAGAGGCCTCGATGTTGTTGTTGTTGTTGATCTAGTTATTCAGCGGAGTATGGATAACGACCACGGACTCTTTCTAGACAGTCCAGTGGAACGCTAGCAGGTTCATAACCTGTAGGTGTTGTGAACGATGTGTTCACCGGTGTACTCTATCCCCCTCATGGTTGCCTTTAGGATATCTATTGTTGAGGAAACCCCTTAGCAGTGATGTCCGTCCCGATGAAAATCCTAGATTAGGTCCCTCGAGATAGTTGTTGTTTTAGGGACGTAAAGTGAGGATAACGGGAATGGGTAATCGGGATAGTGATTGGTTGGTGAAATTAAATATAACTTATTTATTGTGGGTTGAAAACCCTATATGCTCACCAGGCTCCCAAGCCTGACCCACTTAGTTTTATTTGTATTACAGGAAGTGGCACAAGGGCGTAAGATGGATGGATCATCTTGTTGTTTTTTTACACGTCTGTATATGTATATATTTGTTGAATGACTTGTAATGTTATCGTTTATGCTTTATGGTCTGTATCGGAACATGACATCCCGAGTTTTGATTATATAATGAAATGCATCTCTTGATGAAATGCTTTGATAAATATTATTTTATCATGTTTTGTTTTGGGAACAAATTCCGTAACTCTTTCAAATCAAAAGGATTTACTCTGAAATTATTTAAAAGCATAAATGAAAATCGGTCTTTTCTGGCCGAGATTTTGGGGATGTCACAGTTGGTATCAGAGCATTAGTTTAAGCGAACAAGGAAATTGTAGGATTTCTAGACTTAAACTTAGAATGCTAAGTGGAATTTTAAAGATGTGTGTGTGTTGGATTTTAGACACGAGCACTAGTTTATTTTAGGAAAGTTGCCTAAAATGCTTTTATGTGCTAAATGTTATATGTTGTCATATATGATATTATTTGTTCGGATCTACGGTCTGTTGCCGACCGGATCTGGAAACCTTATGTGTGTAGGATTCTAAGCGTATGCCTACGTTATTAGAACTAGCATGCAAACGCTTCGGAGTAATAAGGATGATTTGAATATCTATCGTGAATAAGGATCTAATTTCACCTTATTCGGTTTGTAGATCAAAAATGGTGAGAACAAGAAGTGGCGTTGGAAACGCGGATGAAAACAGGAATCAACCGCCAGTTATTGAGCAAATACCTGTTGTAGCAGCAGCACCAGAACCAATAACAATGGCTGCGGTGCAAGCCATGATTCGGGCTATGATGAACCTATCATACCTATTGAGGAACCTGAATTGATTCCCGAGCAATCGGAGGAAGGGAACAATAGTCGCATGATGAGTCAAGTTGGGACTCAAGGGGAACGAAGGAACGATTCGGAAAGGAGAAACAACAAGGATAGGTGTATGTACAAGAACTTCTTGGGCGCCAAGCCGCCAAGTCTTTCTAGGAGCTCAAAGCCTGTTGAAATAATGGATTGGATCTCCGAAATGGAGATGGTATTTGAAAGTTGCGACTGTAGCAACAAACAGAAGACCGTCTTTGCGGTTAGACAACTGAAGACTGGAGTCTTGAGTTGGTGGAAGTTGTTGGCAGATACTATGCCACGAGGAGAAGCCCTGGAAATGTCATGGGAGGAGCTCTTGGAACAACTAAGGGTGCAGTATTGTTCAGAGATAGATCTGAATGATCTGAACAATGAGTTCCAAAACTTGAAGAAGGGGAAGATGAGCATAGATGACTATGCTACTGCATTTACTGAGAAAATGAAGTTGTTTCCGTACCTAGTGCCAACGGAACTCTCCAAGATTGAGAGGTTTGCTAATGGACTGCCTGCCGACTTTGGTCCGACAGTCAAAATGGCAACCACTCTGAAAACGGTTGTTCGTGCAGCTAAGAATGTGGAGGCCCAACAGAAGGAAAAGGGTCTGGAAAGAATTGATGTTGGTGAAAAGAGGAAGTTCGATGGAACTTCAGGGTCCAACAAGAAAAACAAGTTCTCGAAGTCTGGTTCGAGGGGAAGTGGAGGTGAAGCGAAATGGTGCGACAAATGTAAGAAGAAGCATCATGGAAAATGTGAGGTGGCGAACACATGCTACAATTGTGGAAAGCCAGGGCACTATGCCAATGAGTGTACCCTCACAAAGAAAGTTTGCTATGGTTGTGGTGAGGAGGGTCATATGTCGAGGGACTGCCCAAAGAAGAAGGAGGCAGCTAGACCCAACATTCCGCAAAAGCCAAGGGCGAGAACATTCCAGATGACGCTGGAAGCTGCTAAAGATGAAACTGATGTCGCTTCAGGTACCTTTCTCGTTAACGAATTGCCTGCCCAAATTTTATTTGATTCTGGAGCCAACTACTCCTTTATATCGCATGAATTTGGTAGAAAGCTAGCTTTGCCTGTTGTTAGACTAGATAATGCCTTATTAGTCGAAGTTGCTAGTGGCAAGTTTGTACCTGTTAGCTATCGCATGAAAAACATCTTAATTGTTCTGAATGGGAATAAGTTCCACGAGGAATTATTGCCTATCGAACTAAATGGTTTCGACATCGTTTTGGGAATGGATTGGCTTAGCGCCAATGACACCGAAATTTTATGCAAGAAGAAAATAGTCAAAGTGAACCCGCCTAGGAAAGATTCGTTTATGGTGTATGGAGATAAACGCAGAGTGAATTCTGGAATCATTTCATTGATGAAAGCCAGAAAATGTTTGACCAAGGGGTGTACATCATATTTAGCATTCGTGATTGATGCTAAGAAGGAAAAGAAGGTGATGCCGAATATTCTAGTGGTGTGTGATTATCCGGAAGTATTTCCCGAAGATCTTCCTGGATTACCACCAGATCGACAAGTGGAATTCCGTATTGACTTGTTGCCAGGAACGACGCCAATTGCAAAAGCACCTTATCCATTAGCACTGACGGAGATGAAGGAGCTAATGATGCAACTTCAGGAGTTATTGGACAAAGGTTTCATTAGACCTAGTTCATCACCCTGGGGAGCTCCGGTGTTATTCGTGAAGAAGAAAGATGGAAGTATGAGAATGTGCATTGATTACCGAGAGCTGAACAAGGCAACAATAAAGAATAGATATCCGTTTCCGAGGATTGATGACCTGTTTGATCAATTACAAGGTTCGAGCTATTTCTCGAAGATTGATCTAAGGTCAGGATATCATCAGCTAAAAGAAAGAGAGCAAGATATCGAGAACACTGCATTCAGAACTAGATATGGACACTACGAGTTCTTGGTTATGTCGTTTGGACTAACCAATGCTCCGGCAGCATTCATGGATTTGATGAATAGGGTTTGCAATCCTTTCCATGATAAATCCGTGATAGTGTTCATAGACGACATTCTGATTTACTCGAAAAGCCAGGAGGAGCATGGCAGACACTTGCGGGAAGTGTTAGAAGTTTTGAAGAAGGAGAAGCTTTATGCAAAGTTCTCCAAATGTGATTTTTGGATTCGTGAAGTCCAATTCTTGGGTCACGTGGTCAACCAAGAAGGGATAATGGTTGATCCAGCAAAGATTGAAGCTGTAACGAAGTGGGAACAACCGAAAAGTCCCACAGATATTCGAAGATTTTTAGGAATAGCCGGATATTACCGAAGGTTTATCCAAGGCTTTTCTTAGATTGCTACTCCGTTGACAACTTTGACCCACAAAGGAGCTACTTATGCTTAGAGTGAGAAGCATAAGGAAGCATTCGAGAAGCTAAAGGAGAAGCTATGCGAGGCACCGATACTTTCTCTACCCGATGGAGTTGAAGATTTTGCTGTTTATAGCGATGCGTCTGGGGTTGGATTGGGCTGTGTTTTGACCCAAAGAGAAAAGGTGATAGCATATGCGTCTCGACAGCTGAAAGAGCATGAAAAGAACTACCCGACTCATGATTTGGAGTTGGCAGCGGTAGTTTTCGCTCTGAAAATATGGAGGCATTATCTCTATGGCACGAAGTGCAAACTTTTCACTGATCATAAGAGTCTCCAATATCTCTTTAATCAGAAAGAATTGAATATGAGGCAACGACGCTGGCTAGAATTACTTAAAGACTACGACTGCGAGATACTTTACCAGCCCGGTAAAGCTAATGTTGTTGTTGATGCTCTCAGTCGGAAAGTCAATCTTGAAAGGAAAAGGCCAACAGCGTTGAGAATTGAAGTTGTCTCGACTATTTTGGAAAGTATAAAGAAAGCTCAGAGCGAAGCTTCTGAGAAGAATGACAGAAAGGAGGAACGTTTGGGCAAAACGTTGGTATTCGGTGTAAACAGTCACAGACTGAAGGTGTTCCAAGATCGGATTTGGATACCTAAGACAGGAGGAGTCAGAGATCTTCTGATGGAAGAAGCTCACAAGACCATGTACTCGATTCATCCGGGTAGCAATAAAATGTATAGGGACCTGAAACCCTACGACTGGTGGCCGACAATGAAGCTTGATGTTGCAAAGTATGTGGCCGAGTGTGTGACTTGTGCGAGAGTCAAGACACAACATCAGAAACCGTACGGGAGTTTACAACCTTTGCCTGTGCCTATGGATAAGTGGGAAGACATTGCTATGGATTTTGTCACTAAACTGCCCAGAACAAAGAATGGTCACGACATGATTTGGGTGGTCATTGATCGATTCACTAAGAGTGCGCATTTCATAGCAACCAAGGAGAAATGGTCTATAGAAAAACTTGCGAATTCTTACATGAAGGAAATTGTGAGGCTTCACGGTGTTCCGTTAAAAATTGTGTCGGATCGTGATAGCCGTTTCACCTCACGATTTTGGAAAAGTCTACAAGAGGAATTGGGTACCAAGTTGTGTTTAAGTACAACTTACCATCTGCAGACTGATGGTCAGAGCGAACGAACGATACAAACGCTTGAAGTTATGCTGAGAGCATGTACTCTAGAATTCCTAGGTAATTGGGATGAACATTTACCGTTGGTAGAATTTTCCTATAATAATAGTTTCCACTCGAGCATTAAGATGGCACCTTACCAAGCTTTGTATGGACAGAAGTGTCGTACGTCGTCTTGTTGGCTTGAGGCTGGGGAAAAGCAGTTTATGGGACCGGAGATGGTTCATCAAACTGCTGAAAAGTTGAAAATAATTAGGGAAAGAATGTTAGCAGTTCAGGATCATCAAAAGAGCTATGTTGACAAGAAGCGAAGACCGATAACTTTTGAGGTTGGGGATTCGGTTTTGCTTAAAGTCTCGCCGTGGAAGGGACTTATAAGATTTGGAAAAAGGGGAAAGTTGAGTCCAAGGTTTATTGGACCGTTTAAAGTTCTTCAGAGGATTGGGAACCAAGCTTACAAGCTCGAACTACCAGAAGAACTGAATGGAATTCATAACACTTTTCATGTGTGTTATTTGAGGAAGTTCACGGGAGAAGTTCCCGACATAATTCCAATCTCTGAATTGAGAATTGATGAGAACAAAAGGTTGATTGAAGAACCAGAGGCAATTGTTGACCGAAAGACTAAGAAATTGCGACGCAAGATGGTTGGGTTAGTGCTTGTCCGATGGAAACACACGAATGGGCCGAATCTCACCTGGGAGACGGAGAGTGACATGATGGGTCGCTATCCGCATTTGTTTGTTGATGTGTGATTCTGGGGACGGAATCATTATAAGGTGGAGAGAATTGTAACGCCTGTGTTTCCGGGCTTGCCGTTTTTAGCAATATAATAGTCTAGGTTAACCTTTGTAACCCATTTTGAAATAATAAGAATGTATTATTTGAGTATTATGTGTTTTGTGCTTAATTGCTTAATTATGTGGTCTGATTAATTAAGAATAAAAATAAGCGTCAAAATTTAAGTGTAAAATAAACTTAATATCTTTGGTTAATATTGTAGTAGTTGAAACGAGGGTTCCGAATATATATAGAACGCCCAAATCTGACTTCGTATGAGGAAGTTATGATTTATCGAAGTTTCGACTTAGCGGTGTGCAGCCTGAAATACTCGATTTGAGATCGAGCGGTTTTTTGCCGAAGCAATCTAAATGAGAATCGAAGATCTCATTGTTGGTATCGAAGCGATAAAAAGTTAGGTGAGAACGGACGTCAAACGAAGAAGTTATGAATTAATAACGAAGTTTTTCTATCGCGGCCTATTAAAAATAAATAATAAAAATAAAGTCAAAATTAGCCGACGGAGTCTAAACAAAAGTTGTAGAGTGTAGTCTCACCTTTCCGTGGATATAAAGAACGTCGAAAACGGATTTCGTATGAAGAAGATATGAATTTCCGAAGTTTATTAATTATTTTGTAATTAAATTAAATCATTAATTCAGAAGCTTTATCCGAAGAGTAGTCACCGATCTGATCCGAGGTACGCGCCACGTACTCGTGTACGCCCTACGTACTCCGAAGGTGTCGACATCGCAGCAAGTGGCTTCGAATACGTAAGCAGTGACGTTTCTCGGACCAGTACGCCCCGCGTACTGGCGTACGCCCCGCGTACTCCGAGGCTCCAGCCTCCTATAAATAGGATGCGAAGGCAGCCGAGTCTTTTGCCAATTTCTTCTCTTCTCTCTCCCGTTTTGCATCGTTTTGCATGCCAGAAATACCCCGAAGCCCCGGTATCATACTCTAGCCCCGAGGCAAGTCCCAAGATCCCGAAGATCCCGAGAAGTGCGGTTCCCGAGTCGAAGCTCTACCCACGAAAAGTTCGATTTTTTGTGGAGATCTTCCAGATCTGCTGTGGATTACTACTTCTGCAAGTCGTAGTGCTGTCCGATCATCTTCTGATCAAGTGAGTGTATACTACCTTTCATAAACACAATAATAATACAAGTACGGTTTGAGTGTATTAAGTAAATTGTGGTTTATATGTGTGAGGGTGTAGTTTCTTTCTTCTAACGAGTAACTATGAAGTATTTTATACGATATACTTGTTATGTGTATATTTTGTGATTGTATGCGTGAATGGATATTCACTTTATTCTATCTCATAGATCTAAATTGTTTTCTATGGAATACGTGTTATGTGGTATGCCTCATCTGTTTTGTGGAATATATATTGAATGAAAATGATATATAGGTTTTAAACTATGTATGAAAATATATATTTTTTTATCTACTAATATGTTGGGTAGAACATGGGTAGATAGTTGGTGTGTAATAAACAGACGAGAGGCCTCGATGTTGTTGTTGTTGTTGATCTAGTTATTCAGCGAAGTATGGATAACGACCACGGACTCTTTCTAGACAGTCCAGTGGAACGCTAGCAGGTTCATAACCTGTAGGTGTTGTGAACGATGTGTTCACCGGTGTACTCTATCCCCCTCATGGTTGCCTTTAGGATATCTATTGTTGAGGAAACCCCTTAGCAGTGATGTCCGTCCCGATGAAAATCCTAGATTAGGTCCCTCGAGATAGTTGTTGTTTTAGGGACGTAATGTGAGGATAACGGGAATGGGTAATCGGGATAGTGATTGGTTGGTGAAATTAAATATAACTTATTTATTGTGGGTTGAAAACCCTATATGCTCACCAGGCTCCCAAGCCTGACCCACTCAGTTTTATTTGTATTACAGGAAGTGGCACAAGGGCGTAAGATGGATGGATCATCTTGTTGTTTTGTTTACAAGTCTGTATATGTATATATTTGTTGAATGACTTGTAATGTTATCATTTATGCCTAATGGTCTGTATCGGAACATGACATCCCGAGTTTTGATTATATAATGAAATGCATCTCTTGATGAAATGCTTTGATAAATATTATTTTATCATGTTTTGTTTTGGGAACAAATTCCGCAACTGTTTCAAATCAAAAGGATTTATTTTGAAATTATTTAAAAGCATAAATGAAAATCGGTCTTTTCTGGCCGAGATTTTGGGGATGTCACATGGGACTATCTCAGAATTGGCTTTTCTTTTTACCATATGGTCAAACAGTTTGACCTTGACCGATCCCTTTCCATCGGAAGAGAAACTTTTTCTGGACTACCAATGTTGCCATTGTCATTGTCCATGGAGACTTGGGAGATTGATCCTTTAAACATATTTTCTTGACTAGTGCCTTACAGCATTTCTGCTTCACCAACAATTAGCAGATATGTCAGATCAATAAGGGTAACATCGTTGTTAGTCAAATAGTAATCATTAACATGCTGCTATATGACTCAGGAAGTGAGTGAAGAACCAAGTCAACAGCCAGCTCCTTTGGGAAAACGATACACCACATTCCCAATCTGTCAGTGTGCGCCTTCATGTTTAGAACATGTGCACACACATAATTTACATCTAAGTGTTTGCATGCCAATAGGGCTTGAGTAACCTTGAACTTTTCAATTTGATGAAAACATGGGTCGGGGATAATTTCTAGAGGTGGTGGAGGAAGAGTTGGAGAAGTATGATTTCTAGTTCTACCATATGAAGAAGGGAACATTCATTCACCTTGATGAACTTATGGAAGAACATCTTCATATTGAGCAGGAAAACAATTTCCAGGAAGACCATAGTTGTCTAAACTTGACATCTATAAAGGGAGAAAAGAATTCAAGTTAGTTGATTTAGTTAAGCCTTAGTTATTAATCCAAAATTTTAAATTAAGGCTAGGATCCATATTTTCGATATGAATTCTGAAGAGGGATGTCGTAATCAAATTCGAATCTTATTTTGGGTAGGTAAGAAAATACCAGTTTCAATCAAATGAAACTCCAAGATTTTTTAGATCCATTGAACTGTTCAATGGCATGTTTAATGTCGATTATGCTCTCACATTGGACTGGGATGCCGAGGATCACAAACGAGATGTGAATAACCATGAAAATTAGATTGGTACTCTCACTGTCATTTATGACCCAATCAATGTGTCGGTTAACCACACACGCTCCATTGATCAACGATAATTTACAAGACACCCATTGCCAACACTATTTATCCCATATTAGTGTGACGGTTAACCACACATGCTCCACTAACAACCAATAAGGTGTAATGTGCAATTTCATGGATTAGCATCAAATTCACATTTTTCCTAAAGTAACTAACAATGGGATTTTAGAAAAATTTAGTTACTTTATGTCATTATACTTTTAATGAGATCTTAGTGTCCTATCCTACCCGTTTGGCTAACGACCCTCCACTAGTCAAGGGTGTGGTGTGTAAGAATGGATACCCAATGACGGCCATCTTACAGGCAGCTTCCTTAAACACCCCTTATAGACTAGCTTCGTGAATGAGGCCTACTAACGGCAAGACTGACTTTTCATATACATACATATATAGATTAAACTTTTAGTTCTATAAAAGTATAAGCGTGTATTTTAAACATTTAAAATACTAGGGGTTTAATCTTTTAATAAATTAAACTTGTAATTTGATTAAATTTAAATCTTCAAAATACTAGGGTTCTAAAATTTAAGATTTCAAAAATAAACTATTTAATTAAATTTTAAATTATAAAACCATAAGTCTGTATTTTGAAACTTTTCAAAGATACAATATCAAATTTTAAATAATTAAATTAATCAATTAATTTTTTTCTTTATCTTAAATTTTGACCAAATCAATTATTTTGAGAAGGATATATCATTACCTTTCTAGAAAAATCAATTTTAAGCAACAAAAACGAGTTTAGGTAATTATCCTAATCAAACCAAGATATAAGAATCAAAAATCCAGGGATCTGACAGGCCAACTTGTCAAGTCCGGGGCACTGCACTCGTCGAGTAGGGCCAACTCATCGAGTTCCAGTACAAAACTCGTTGAGTTCAATGAACAGATTGACGAATCTGTTCCCTCCTCCTTTGTACAATTCACAATTGCATCAAATTCAACTGAAAAACATCATAGGCTCTGATACCAGTGATGGGTTATGAGCATAACTACAACCTATGTGTTCATGCAACCCTAATTGCTTTGGATCTATGTGTTTCACTTGTTGAACATGCAAATTGAATACCAAAGCAAAACCCTAGATCTAGCATATATAATTCAAAAGTTACAAAATAAAAGGGTTTTGATGATTACCTTAACTTGTTATGTAGTAATAACAAGAACACCTTGTAGATCCTTGACTCTTGAATGCTTAGTGCCTCAAATGTTGCACCTCTAATGGTTCATAAACACCATTAGCAAGAGGATGAGAGGAGAGAGGAGAGAATGCCTTTAGAAAATTGGTTCTTATAGGGTTAGAAGTCTTAGGCCAAAAATATAAATGGTTACATCCCTTTTGTACATGAGGTGGCTTAGTCCCAAAGATAGGGTTTGCAGGTGGATACCCTAATTCCTTGCTTAAGGCCTAAGCAGCCTATGGACTCCTCTTAGAAAGTCCTTGGTTGAAAATCTTATAGGTCCAACCTATAGTTTGCGTCCACTCCTATCCAAGGAGTCCAAGAGCCCAATTTCACTATTATCAATGATTTGCAAAACAACCCATGTACTTTTAATTAATTACTTTAATCCCAAAATTAATTCCAAATTAATTTATGATTAATTATTAATTAAACAACATGATTTTCAATTAATATATTATTTTCATAATACATTATTAAATCAATTTATTATTCCAAATAATAAATTCAACCTGTCTTTCCAAAAGTCATCCTGTCAAGTTGTTAGAATGAAGGCAACCCAAAAAGGACCATAATAGTGTCAAATCAAGTACATACCAATTATAGTTATGGGCTTAGACACCTTATCCAACACTTCCTTCATGGACTAAACTTCACTATTTTAATTTCTTGCTTTCTAGCCGCTTAAGGGCCTACCAGTGTTTCCATGTTGTTAGCGGCTCACCCGTATTGATCAGTGTACTTTCACTGACAAACATGATTTGTTTTTGCAGTTAAATGAAGAACACGGAACTCATAAGCATTTCAAACTCATAAATGAAGAACATGGAACTCATAAGAATTGCCAATACAACAAGTCATTCAACCTCAGATCGCATGTTAATGATGACTAAAAGGATAATTGTCGGTTGACTCTTGCAACTCTCAAGATAAGTACCACTCCAACTAACTTCTTGAAAAATGATTTTTTCTATCAACGAACTATCCTTGAAGAGCTAAAACAAATATTCAAAATTTCGTGTGAATTCCCAATAAGAAAACACTCCATAGAATAGGACTCAGTTTATCTTTTGTTTCTCAATCAATGAAAACATCAAAACTCTAATTCTAGATGTGCTAAAATAAGGAAAGCATTCTTTACTCCACATATTACGAGATGTTATCATACTTCTTAGTTTGAAATGAGTTTCAAGATACGATTTATAGTTACTAGAGCATGGATTTAAAACTTGATTGGAATAAAGTATCACTCATCTATGATCGAACCATTTCCAATAATTTTCGATTCCTCTTCTTAGTCATATAATTGCACTAAGATGTTCCTTGAGGATTAATTGTGATATGCTTCCACAATTACCAAGATGATCATAAAAGAAGATAGTAAAGTACTCTCTTTTCTTTTCATATTGAATAATCTTTTATCTTTCCACCTAATATATTCTTTTACTCGTTGTGCTACTTTTTGAACCATTTTCAAAGGTATTAAAATTCTGTTTAATCTTATACACAAAAACATATTTACTGAAGCCTCAGTAAATCATAACAAATAGAACTATATTCCGTTGTGGTGGATTTGAAAAGTTCATATCAATATATACTATATCCATTAGTCATTCACTTTCCTTACATAAACATGTGAACAATAAATTAGTCATAATTTTCCAATGACCAAGATTCTCATGCATCATGCAATTCAAATTGTATGACTCTAATTTTTTGTCCAATTGAAATTTTATGATGAGATTTCTTTTCACTTGGTTAATTATGATAGTATCACAAGCACGTTTTAGAAGATTCAATATCCACTATTAATATTGTTATTATTAGACATATAACCAACACTTTCATCAATGTCATTGCAAAGAAATATAAAATAAGGCAATGCATAAAACAAAAAACTATATTTCTAGACATCTCTGAAGAGTAATAACAATCTATAAATTATTTTGACTCCTTGGTAGTAGCTCCAAATTCTGACCATTGAACAATGCGACAAAATGCCATTTCTCACGATCAGATTTAGTTCACTTTTGCTTAAGTTTCCTACTTTCTTTTGGATCCTACAATACCATCAAAATGTGATCATCACATCATGTATTAAGATTATAAGAATAAGAACTTATAGTGGAGTTGAATAATAGATGTAATTGAAGTAGAGTCACACAAATTGACTTTACCATCTTCAAGATTTTCCAGGTATTTTGGATATCTTTATTTCTAATGTCTCTTTAGTTGGAAATAGAAACAAATGGACTTATTGGGGTCAACATATGAAACAATCTCAGAATGATCCTTTCTCTTTACGATAATCAAACAATTTGACCTTGGCCCATCCCTTTTGATTGGGAAGAAAAATCTTTCATAGATCACCAATGTTACCATTATCAATGTCCATGGAAACCTTGGGATTAGACCCCATAAGCATTTTTGTTTAAGTTGTGTTCTTAAGAATTTTTACTTCATCAACTATCAATATTTGGGTCAGATCAATTAGGGTTACATCAATATTCCTCATACGAAAGTTCTCAACAAACTGACCATATGACTTAGGAAGCGAAAGAAGAAGCAAATCAATGGCTTGATCCTTTAGGAATACGACACCCATCCTTTCCAGCTTGTCAATGTACAATTTCATTTTCAAAACATATGCCTCACACAAAATTTATGTATTAATGCTTATATGCCAATAGGGCTTGAGTCGTTTCATATCTTTCAACTTGAGGAAAACGTGACGGTGGGAGTGTAACTAGAGGAGGAGGTGGAAGAGTTGAAGAAGAACGATGTCCAATTCCACCATTACCCAAGGAAGGGAAGAAATTTTCAAGTTGATCAAAATATGGAAGAGCATCTCCAGAAGATTGATGAAAACCATTTCCATAAGAATAAGGAAGACCATAACTATCTTGATTTGATATCTAAAATGTAGGAAAAATAGTGAATTCAAGTTAGTTGATTTTAATCATTAATTATTAACCTAAATTTAAACTAAGACTAGGATCCATATTGTAACATACAAAAAACACGATAAAATTTTTCATTTTTAATTTAAAGGAAATCATTGTTTTCAAGCAAACCCATATCAAAATCAAGTATCATAATACAAATATTCCCAAGATCAATGTATCATAAATATCTAAAACATAACACCGAAAGGAGGTATAGGATTACGCCTTCTCCTTGCCTCAATCATCAAAAGTACCTGAAACATAAACTTTAATTATAAGCCAAAGCTTAGTGAGTTCCCCGAAAGTACCACGCACGATAATAAAAATAATAGCATGCTTACATGAGCCTTCAACCAAACTGAACCGCCACACTGGGCCTACAGACTATCTGGACCGCTCTCAGAGCCTTAAGCATGACTAGACCACCGTGCCAAGCCTACAACCTATCTGGACTACTCTCCAGGACTTCAGCTTGACTGGACCGCCTCACAGGCCTTTAGTCTATCCGCCTCGTAGGCCTTTAGTCAGCTCACCTGGTCACCTATTAATTGCAACATGACCATTCTTCACATAGATCAATATACCCTTAGGTCAAACTTGGGCAAACCCTAGTGAAATTGAAAAGTCAAAAAGTTAACCGAGTCGACTCACCTAAGTATGTTGGGTGTACTCAGCCTGTCTGTGGGGAGTACTCGAGCATTGACCAAAAGTGGGGGTTTGACTGCATACTTCCCTCGTACGTGCTTGGCTCCTTCTCCATCTCATTAAGAGTTTAATGCTTAATGCCTTTCATCTAAATTTCAGATCTACACCCCAAATCTTGTACTTCACCATAAAGTTTCCAATTTTATGGCCTTGCATGGCCATTAAGTGCTAAATACCAAAGACCCTAACCTCTTAACCCATTAAGACATCAAAAATCATGCATGGAAGAGAAATAATAACCAAGGCCACATTTTTATGCCTCTAAACACTCCAAAACGTCTAAAAGGACATCTTAAATGGATTGGAGTAGCTCATACTCAAAATACCAAACTAATGGGACCAAAAGAACACAAACTTCATGGTCAAACAAGATCTAAGCATATCTTCATCAAGTTTAGAGATTTTTACCTTCAAATATTGTCCAAAGATGATGTGATTCTGGATCCAAGATGCTCCATATCTCTAGGATGATCTTCTCTTCTTCCTACCTCCTAGAAGTTCACCAAAACGAACACACCAAGCTCAAAATGGTCTAAAGAGGATTAGGGTTTGCTAGAAGGTCGAAATGGGGATGGAGGCTGATTAAAGTAAGAAGACTTAGGACATAAGGATACTTAAATAGGGTCTAAAACCTAAAAATTAGGGTTTGGAATCCTGCCATGTATGTCATGCGTAGACTATAGCATACATGCCCCGTGCCTAGAAATTACAAAAATGCCACTATGGGCCATTTTTCAACAACCTTCACACATAAGAGCTAAAATGAAATAAATATTCATACTTAGGGTTAAAAATGGAAATACCTCAATATCAAGATGTTACAATTCTCCCTCACTTAAATCAGACTTCTTCCTCAAAGTCTGCTACTATGAATAACTCAGGGTAGTGCTCTCATATCTTGGGTTCACAGGTCCACTCAGAACCTTTCTGATGTTGCCATTGAACCTTAACCAGAGGTACCACCTTGTTGCGCAAGGCCTTCCTCTTTCGATACAGAATCGCCACCGGTCTCTCAGTGTAGTTCAGGCGATCATCAACCTGAAGATCATCCAAATGAACAACCGCTGAATTATCAGGCATACACCTCTAAAGCTACGAAACATGCAAGGTATTATGGATCTGACTGAGCTCCTCATGCAAATCCAGTCTATAAGCTACCTTTCCAGCCCTGAAAATCACCCGAAATGGCCCAATATACCATGGCCCAGCTTGCCCCTCTTCCTGAAGCGTATTACACCCTTATAGGGTGACACCTTCAGTAACACCATGTCGCCAACCTGAAACTCCAACTCTGATCGACGCCTATCAGCATAACTTTTCTGCCGATTCTGAGCTATCTGCAATCTCTACCGGATCTGCTGAATAAATTCTATCATCTAAAGGACTACCTGAGTCCTTCTCATAACCATGTGACCAATCTCTCCCCAATAGACTCAGGTACTACACTTTCTCCCATAAAGGAGCTCAAATCGCGGTGCACTTATACTAGAGTGGTAGTTGTTGTTATATATAAACTCAGCTAAAGGAAGGTAGGGGTCCCAACTCCCACCAAAATCAATTACACAAGCTCGCAACATATCCTCGAGAGTCTGAATGGTCTGCACTCTTTGACAATCTGTTTGCAGATGATAAGCAGTGCTAAGATGCAACCCCGTGCCTAGTTCCTCATGGAACATCTTCTAAAAAAGAGATATGGACCGAACATCTCGATCAGAAAAAATGGAGACTAGAATATCATGCCGAGCAACAATCTCGCGTACATATAATTCGATGAATTTCTTAGCCGAATAGCTCTCTTGTATGGCTAGAAATTGAGCACTCTTGGTCAGACAATCCACTATAACCCATATTGTGTCGAATCCCTTAGCCGTATGAGGCAAGTTGGTGATGAAATCCATATGAATATCTTCCCATTTCCACATGGGAACCTCCAATGGCTGCAACTTTCCATGCAACCTCTGGTGCTTGGCCTTGACCATCCGATAGGCCAAGCACTTCTCAACATACCAGACTTTCTCTCTCTTCATGCATAGACACCAGTAACTAAGCCTTAAATCCTGATACATCTTGGTGGCTCCAAGATGTATTGAAATTCTAGACTTGTGTGTCTCTTCCAGCACAGCCTGCCTGATCCCACCAAAATATGGTACCTATACTTGACCATACCAAATCAGTAATCCATGACTGTCGGTAGAAAACTTATCAATATCACCTTTGAGTCACTCCTGCTTCTAGTTCTCTTTCTTGACTCCCTTAGTTTGACCTCCCTAATCATACCCAACAATGACAAATCAATCGAAATCCTCTTACAAATGCCCCCAATAGAAAAACTAGCCGTCTTGTGACTCAAAGCATTAACAACCACATTTTCTTTCCCCATGTGGTACAGAATCTCTTAGTCATAATCCATGTCTACATCAAGCTAGCTGTGTTGCCTCATGTTCAGATTCGGGTGATCCATGAGATACCTCAAACTCTTGTGATCTGTGTACACGTAAAATGGACCCCAAGCAGATAATGCCTCCAAATCTTTAGAGAAAACAACACTACTCCCAACTCTAAATCATGATTCGGATAACGAACATCATGCGTATTCAGCTGTCGAGAAGCATAAGCAATAACCTTCCATCGCTGTAAACGAACTTCCCTTAGGATGATTATGGATGCATCACAAAATCCTTAACACCCTTAGGGAGGGTCAACACAGGGGCCTTAAACAACTTCTGTCTTAGTGTCTCGAACGCGTCGTGTTGCTCAAGGCCCCCAACGAAAATCCATGCCCTTCCTCGTCAGACGAGTGAGGGGTACTGCAATCTTGGAGAATTTCTGAATAAATCTCTAATAATATCATGTTAATCCTAAGAAACTCCTAATCTCTGAGGAAGACTTCAGAACCTGCCACTGAATCACGTCCTCAATCTTGGCCGGATCGACCAAAATCTCGTTATGGTTGACGGGATACCCCAAGAACTGGACCTCCCGAACGCAAAACTCACACTTCAAGAACTTGGCATATAGCCATTTTTGCCTCAAAACTCCCAGAAGCACTCGAAGGTGCTCCTCATGTTGCTCCCTAGTCTTGGAATATACTAACATATCATCAATAAAGACAAGGACTGGTCGATCGGCCATCGGCCTACCGCCTACGTACCCGATTCATTAAATCCAAAAATTACGCATGAACATTGGTAAGCCCAAACGGCATCACCACGAACATGTAATAACCATAACGAGTCCGAAATGTGGTCTTCTCCACATCCTCCTCTCTAACTCTCATCTGATGATACCCCAACCTCACATTGATCTTATAGAACAAAGATGCACCCTACAACTGATCGAAGAGGTCGTTGATATGTGGAAGTTGGTAATGTTTCTTCACTGTCAGTTTGTTCAACTCCCGGTAATCAATGCACATTTGGTATGAACCATCCTTCTTCTTGAAAAAAAACATCGGTGCTCCCTATAGCGAACTGCTCAGTCTAATAAACTGCTTGCCTAACAACTCCTAAAGCTGAGAGGACAACTCTTGCATCTCAGGTGGTGCCAATCGTTATGGCACCTTGGCAATCAGAGCTGCACCTGGAACTAAAACAATCTTGAACTCGACCTTCCTCTCAGGAGGCACACCGTGTAACTCCTTCCGGAACACATCGTAAAACTTCTCACAACAGGCACATCTAAAACTAACACCTCCTTCCTAACTTGGGTGTCAACCACATACGTAAGATAACCCATACACACGGGTTGTAGATACTGCCGAACCCTGGCAACAAAACAAAAGGTTGATCCAATCCTAGTACCCTCTCCATAAATGATTAGTTCTCCTCCACTTGGGGTTCGAACTACCACCCGTTGTCCTTTGCATTCAATGATAGTACCAAACCTACTAAACCAATCCATCCTTACTATCACACAAACTTCCCCCATAGGAATGGTAATCAAATCAATCGGATAAGGAACCAAAAAATCTCCAAGACACAAACATGATAAACACTCGATGCAAAAACCCTATATTCGTTAGCGATAGAAACCCACAACAAACACTCCAACTCTCCAAAAGTCATACCAAAACCCCTATTGAAAGACTGAGATACAAAAGATCGACTCGCACCTGAGTCAAATAACACAAGAGAATGCCATGATTCACTAAGAAGGTACTTAACAGAACTACAATCATAAGCATACAATAAAATATCTCGATAGAATAATAAATAAAAACATACCAGTAAGAACGTCTGCCCTAGCCTCCTCTACCATAAGCTGGAAAGCATGGCCCCAAGCCCTTAGGGGCTTCACCCTACCTTAGCGTCCATCTATGATCATAGGAGTAGTAGTGGTTGGTTCCTGCACATGCCTGGCGGGAAGTAAGGGACAATGGGCCTTCATATGGCCCAAATGCTCGCAATGGTAACAAATCATGGGACCCACAAGCAGGTCTTACTGATGGTAATCCCTCACATAGTGCACCTCTTTGCCATATTTTTTGCACCCAGTAGAAGAAGATTGACAAACCCCGTCATGAACCTTTTTGAAATTTCCATAAGTGCAACCACTCGGACCTCCTGATCGCGACTCAATAAGTTTTAACCGCTTTGCTGCAGGTTGGGACTGAACCGGATCTTGGCCCTGCTCCCTCGTTTGCGTCTTAATCTCAATCTCTCGCCTCCTCGCAGCCTCCTGGAGTTCATCGAGGGTACCATATTGTTGGGTAGACACAAACTGTCGAACATCTGTCTTGAGCATGCTCAAGTACAGGGTCATCTGAGCCTACTCCGAAGCAGCAAACTCAAGGCAGAAAAGAGTCCTCTTAGTAAAATTCTTGGTGATCTCTGTCAATGTCTCCGAAGTCTATCTCAAATCCAAATACTCCTAAGCCAACCTCCCCATCTCCACTAAATAAACGTATCTCATATGGAGCATCTTTGAGAACTGCTCCCAAGTAACAACAACTCTCTACTTAGGAGTGTAAGCACTAGTCAACAATCTTTACCAATCATTTGCCCTTAACCTGAGAAGGTTTAGGGTGCACTTAAACCTTCTGGCCATCCGGACAAGAACATGTAAAGAAACAACCCTCCACATCAGACGACCGTCTCATCGCCACGATCGGGTCTTTGACCCCATCAAAATCCGGGGGTTTGTTTTGTTGATGTCCCGATACTGGAAAGCTCATTCCCCTCGAACCGCTGTAGCAGCAACAGCTGCGGTAGTTACAGTAACAATAGTCTCAAAAATCGCAGCATAGCGATCATTAAAGAGCTCAATCATGGCGGTCTTAATAGACCCAAAAAAATTTTGGATAGATCTTCAGATAGCAGTAGCCACCTCAACGACCATCATCTCTCGTATCTTATCATCGGTCAACCCTATACTATCATGGCCACTTGCTCCCGATCCAGAACTTGACCCCTTCATGAATTCCATAGTAAAAATAAACCAGAATATATAAGAAATGCCACAATTCATACCACCATACTCCTCCCCAAATTACGAAACCCTCTGGTCTTGTGACTTCCTTACTATGCGTATAGCTCTTGTGATTCTAGTAGTATGGGCCCATACTAATTTCCCGCCTACCAGTATTTATCGCAAAGCATCATCACCCAAAACTAATATAACAACTAGGATATGCGTACATCCTATCTCACTCTATCGGGAGTGAGTAAACAATCCTCACATGGTTAGCTTCTCACACATATACTCATGCATGAAACATCCACCAAACCCTATAGCCACTCATGTATGCTAATCATACATAACACTGGATCATATAGACATTCGAACACTTGATTCTACCCTAAGACGACAACAACACAACGAATGTGAAGTAAGGCCAAATCAAACATTCGCTGGCTATAAAATCTTAGTTATGTACAACTATGATGCACACACTAAGAGACTATAGTAATGATGCCAATTTCATACAAGAAGTTCTCCTAGGATATTAGACATCATACATCATGTAATTCTATGATGCAATTCCTAAAGATCCTTAGCCTATCACTAGCATGCAGTTTTATCATGATTATCATAAGCAAATAATAATGTGGGTAACTTGGGATAGACTTTCTGCTCCGGTTGATCGTACACATTGCGTCCTTCTCTGGCTACCTTTGAAAACTATTTTGAAAGCTATTTTGAGATTTATTTCAAAAATTATTTTGAAAACTTATACAGATCCTTACTTGAGTATGGATTCACATGAATGATCATCCAATTCACTCGAACCAGGGCTCTGATACCAACTTGCAACATCCCAAAAACACAATAAAATTTATCATTTTCAATTTAAAGGAAACCATTGTTTTCAATAAAACCCATCTCAAAATCAAATATCAAAATGCAAATATTCCCAAGATCAATGTATCATAAATCTTTAAAACATAACGCAAAGGATGTGTACGATCACGCCTTCGCCTTGCCCCAATCATTAGAAGTACCTAAAACATTAACTTAAACTGTAAGCCAAAGCGTAGTGAGTTCCCCCAAAGTACCACAAACAATCATACAAATAACAACTTACATACGTGAGACTCAGCCTGACTAGACCGCCGCAGTAGGCCTACAATATATCTGGACCGCTCTCAAACCCTTCAGCATGACTGGACTGCTGCGTCGGGCGTACAATCAATATCATAACAATCAATAGCTTACAAATACAGGTAGTCCTACAGATCTACCAGTCTAACACATATCCAATAATACATGTAATCATAAAGTTTTACCAGTATAATGCGTATCAGTAATCATACAAATCTAACGCATACTCAACATAACATCTATTAATATACAAGGATATCAAATCTAATGGGCCGACCTTAGTGCCTTCAACCCACAAGTACAGTGAGGAAAACTCACATCTCAGTCTGAAAAAAGGTCACTGAATAGGACACAACTCCGAATATCATCTCACCCAGTCACCTATTCGTTGGAACATGACCAATCTTAACTTAAAATCAAAATAGCCAAAATACCCTTAGGTCAAATTGGTCAAATCCTGGTCAAAGTCAAAAGTCAAAAAGTCAACCGAGTCAACTCAGTTGAGTACTCTTATCATAATCAGCCTGTACACAGGGCGTACTAAAGCATTGACTAAAATTTGGGGTTTTACTGCGTACGCATAGCGTACCACTTGGTACGCCCAATGTATGCACTTGGCTCCTTCTCCGTGTCATTAAGAGCTTAATGCTTAATCCCTTACGTCCAAATTACAGATGTAGACCCCAAATGTTTTCATTGGCCATAAAGTTTCCAACTTTATTGTCTTTCATGGCCATTAAATGGTAAATACCAAAAACCCTAACCTCTTAACCCATAAAGACATCCAAACTCATGCATGGAAGAGAAATAATGACAATACCACATTTTTATGCTTCTAAGCACTCCAAAATGTCCGAACGGACAACTTAAATGGATTGGAATAACTCATACTCAAAATACCAAACTAATGGGACCCAAAAAACACAAAATTCCTGTCCAATCTAGATCTAAATATAGCTTCATCAAGTTTAGAGCTTTTTACATTCAAAGAGTGTCCAAAGATGATGTGATTATGGATCCAATATGCTCTACACTTCTAGGTTGATCTCCTCTTCTTCCTTCCTTCATCAAGTTCATTTAAGCACACACACACACACACACCAAGCTCAAAATGGCCTCAAAAGGGATTAGGGTTTGTTAGAGGGTCGAAATGGGGCTGGATGTTGATGAAAGGAATGATAATCGGGACATAAGGATGCTTAAATAGGGTCCAAATCTCAAAAATTAGGGTTTGGAATCCTGCCACGTGCGCCATGTGTATGCAATGTACACCTAGAGTATATGCCGCACTCCCATAAATTACAAAAATGCCATTATGGGCCATTTTGCAACATTCTTCTCACATAAGGGCTAAATTGCAATAAATTTTATTACTTAGGGTTAAAAATGGAAATACCTTAATATCAAGATGTTACACATATTTTCATTTCTTAATATGAAGAGGGATGTCGTGGTGATATCACAAAAATATTTTAGATAGGGAGAAACTTTTCACCAATTTCAATTATATGAAACACCTAGATCTTTTGAGATTTCCATTGATGTGTTGGTTAACCAAACACACTACATCAACAATTATAAACACAAGTTGTTTCATCATTTTATCTTCATAGTCCCACATTAGTGTGTCGGTTGACCACACATGCTCAACTAATGACTCATATGGAAATGATGTGCGTTTTCATGGATTAGCATACAATTTCATATTTTTCCTAAAGTAACTAGAATGAGATATTTTTTTAAAGGTTCTAATACTTTATACCATTATCATTTTAATGAGATTATGTCTCATCGAACCCGTTTGGCTAACAACCCTCCACCATACTAGGGAGCGGTGGGTGAAAAAGACACACATTTAATGGTCATTTTATAGGTCGTTTCCTTATACCCCCTTTATAGCATGACTTTGTGAATGAGGTCTGTTATTGATTCGACTGACTTTTCTTATACATATATCAATTAAACTTTTAATGATATATATATATATATATATATATATATATATATATATATATATATATATATATATATGGTGTATTTTAAGACCTTTTTTTTTAAATATAAGGTTTAAATATTAATTATCTAAATTAATTATATAATTAATTAATCAATTTAAACCAACTTCATTTAATGTTTATCTTTTAATTAAATAGATGATTAAATTAATAAAATCATTTAGGAATTAAATAACTATCTTAATTAAAATATTAATTAAAAAATTCAAATTTTATCATATCCTTCTTGTTAATAAGGTATGGAGGCCAAGGTTTCAAGAAACCCTAACAAAAGTTGAAAATTACAAGAGGCTAGGGTTTACTCTCTATAAAACCTAGTCTTGATCAATTCACCTCACGTGAAATCAATTGAAAATCCTGGCTCTGATACCACTGATGGGTTTTATTGGTTATCAACTCATGTAAAGCGGAAAATCTTAACACTTAAGTTCACATGCAACCTATAAGGATATATGTTTTCTATAATTAATATCAACATACAATTAAAATCAAGAACCCTAGAGAAATCCTATAAATTTTAAAAATTGCAAAAGCAAGGTTTACATACTTTAAGATTTATTATATAAAATAAACCTTTTGCTTCCTTCATTTGCACTTCAGGTTGCTAACACCAAAAGTTTATTGCTTCTAATGGCTTGTACCCAAACCCTAGCAACTAGAACACAAGATGAGAGATGAGAGGGGATAGCAAATTGAGCTATTTTGTTGAGAAATCAAGTGAAAAAAATAGGTACTTCAAGTGTGCTATTTATAGTTGCTTAAGGAAACCCCCTTGGAAACCCAAAGAATCCTTACATGATTTATTCTAATTAACCTAGAATTAAATCCAAACTAATTCTTATTAATTTATTATTATTATTATTTCCAATTAATATATGGATCATATAATATATTAATAAATCATTTATTTCAATTTCCAATTAATTTATTCTTTATATAATAAACTAACAAATTATCCCCTCTCTTTCTCTCTTGTCATTCTACTCAGTTACTAGTTATAAGGGCAACCCCAAAAAGGACTTTGCTTCTAATTCAAGTATATACCAATTTAGTTATGAGCTTAGACGCCTTAATCCAACAATTTCATGTTTGAATTGATTAAACCATATATATCAGATCAAATCTAAAGCTAGAACTCCATTGAATATCATATTGCCATTGCAAGCTTGTAAGCTCAAAATCAAACAAAATGGGACTTGTAGATTCATAAATTGAACTAGATACTTAAATCATAATTTTAAACAATGACTCTGATCTATTAAATATGACTTGAGCATATAGAAATTAGGATATGGTATTATGATAAAGCATTATGACAGAGCATTATGGTAGAGCATTCTAACAAAGCATCGTGATGGAGCATTGTGGCAGAGCATTCTAACAAACATCGTGACATAATATTGTGCCAAGGAATTCTGACAAAGCATTACGAAAGAGCATTTTGACAAAACATGATGGTAGAGCATTCTCACATAACATTATAATAGGGTTTTTTTGACAGATCTTTTTGGTGGAGCTTCCTTAAAGCACTATTATTCATAAAAATGTTGGTGTTCCTAAAATCACTGGTGTACCTGAATGCATTATTCATATTGTAGGATTTGCTAGTTCCATTGTTGGATGGAGAAAGAATTGGCTCCTTTCACTAATGGAGAAAATGCTAGTTCTTTGGTGCAAAGGTGTTCTTGTTGCAAATATGTTCTCCAAAGTCAAAGGTTGAAGATTCTAGAAGCAGCTGCATGGAAACTTGTGATTTTTTTGACACCGTTCATGGACCTATGGGTTGATAGACTTGGACCATTAGATTTTTAGGTTTGATCCATATTCTATTAATAAGGATGTCTACTAGTCATTTATTAGTATCTTGAATCCTGAATGACTAAGTCGAATCTCTATTGAATTGTATTTGTAATCTGTATTTGAAAAGTCTTGAATAAGAATACTTCCTCTTACTCACAAACATCGTTCATCTTGAACAAACAACATAAATATTATGTGTTTGTGTGTGAGGTTCCATGAATTATCCGATTTACTTCCTAACAAGTGAAATCAGAGTTGCAGTTTGCAATTTTGTTGTTTGAAAATGTCAACCTACAAGTTTGTTTTGGAGAAATTTAATGGTTTAGATGACTTCACTTTGTGGAAGGGGAAGATAAGGGCAGTCTTGGTTCAACAGTTTCATGCAACTATATTGGAATGGGAAGAAAAACTACCACAATACATGGATACTGAGAATAGGATATATATTCAAGCAAGAGCGCACAACACTATTTTGTTGTGTCTAACAAACGGAGTACTGCGATAGGTTGTGATTCAAACAAGTGATGGTGAGATTTGGGAGAAACTTTATGATAATTAACAGAATAATTCTATCACAAATAGATTGTATCAAAAGCAACTTTTATATACTCTTAGGATGCCTAAAAGTACCTAAGTGAAGGGTCATTTGGATAACTTCAATTGTATCATCTTGGATTTACAAGGTGTGAATATAAAGAATAAATATGAAGATTAATTACTTATAATCTTATGTTTACTACTAAATTCGTATGAGAATTCCGTTGATACCATGTGTTATGACATGTCAACGATTACTATGAATGTTGTGAAACATTCTTTAATGTCCAAAGAACTAAAATTAAAGGTGTCACTTAGTGAATATGTTTCTAGTTTCAATTTGTTCGCAGGCAGATAAAGAACATTTGATAGAGGTGGTGGTAACAAAGGGAAGTCATGTTTTGTATCTACATCTTCAGCTAAAACTATATGTTATAACTGCAAGAAAAAAGGAAACTACAAAAGAGATTATCCACAACTGAAGAAAGAGAATCTTAATGTTGAATCAAGCCGTAATGATAGTGTGTTATGCTTGAGGATAGTTCTGATGAAGATGAAGTTTTGACTATATGTACAACTAGTTCTATAGATGTTTTCATTTTAAACTCGAGAGTATATGATCATATGACTCATAATCATGACTGGTTCGAATATTTTAAAGAGTTTAATGACATGATCAAGATGAGTGATGATAGGGTATATAACTTCATAGACGGTGGTAGTATCTAGATCGAGATGCATGATCGTATGGTCAGAAAACTTGATTGGTGTTATGTTCCAGATCTTTAGAAGAAATTAATTTATGTTGGAACTTTGGCGAAGGGTAAGCTGAAGTATTCTGGTGAGATGACTAGGTAAAAGTCTCCAAAGCTGATCTTATAGTTATGAATGGAAAGTTACAACATGAATTTATTTCTTGGAAGGTTGCAGAATGAAAGGAACGGTGGTTGTATCCTAATCCTTGAATCATTATAATGATAAAACGAAATTGTTACATCATAGGTTGGGACACATGAGTGAGATGGTATGTCAATATTGAGTAAACAAAGGTTGTTTCATGGAGATGCAACTGTACAAGTTAAATTATGTGAAGTTTGTGTTCAAGGGAAGAAACATAGGATGGAGTTCAAATCCGTCTAACACTCAATCAAGGAGATCCTCGAGTATGTTAACTGAGATTAGGGAGTTGCTCTCTAGTGAAGTCTCATGACGGATGTTAATATTTTGTGTCCTTTATCGATGGCTACTCAAGGAATGTTTGGGTGAACTTTATGAAGACAAAAGATAAAGATGAAGTTATATGTTACTCTTTTAGATGATATTTTAGGTGTTTTCTTCTTTAAGATGGTCATTCTGTAGAAATGGTAAAATCAACTCTAGCGAGGTATTTTGCACACTATTGTGTTAGTAGACGACATTCAAGCTCTCTTTCGTCTTGTCGTTGTATAAATGTAAGAAAAAAGAATACAAGGGTATGTGTGTTTGTGGAACGGGGGTTAAATTGGTGGCAATCTTACTTGCATGCAGGTTTGTTGTTTTGTGTCTAGATTTGTTCTACTTTCCTTTCTCTAATAAAAGTTAATTGTTAAAAAAAATATTGTAGGAACGCTAAGTGATTGAATCAAGTAATGTTATGTGTTACAAATTCTAAAAAATGCATGAATGATCATTGCATACATGGAAACACAATGTGGTTACGGATCAATAAATTTCAAATGTTAAAATGTAAGATGCTATAGTATTATTTTAGGTGATGCATAGACGATGGTTTATGTTTGCTAAGGTCCGGGTAGATATGCTTGTTTTGTTAAAAATTCCATGAATTTGGAGGTTGATATTATAGAATTTGGTTCGTTGTTAGCTAAAACCGAACCATAACCATTATACGTGGTTAATGAATTTTGGTAGTCATTGAGTATTGGTTAATGGTTTTTTGTCGGTTAATAGTTATAGTTAATAGTTAATATTGGTTAATCATAATGTTTAAAAATGAGATAAAAGTAAAAAATATTTTGCTATAAAAACTAAAAAACATAAAGTACATTGTTATAAAAAAAAAGTGAGCGATTCAGTGTTTATAACATTTTTTAATATGATAGAAGATAATGTATCTCATTTTGCTCCAAATAACTACACTTTAAATTTTCAATTTGAAATGTAATTACATACCATATATTTAATATTATATTATAATAAAAATATTTATTAATGTTATTGGTTCAATTCGGTTTTTAGTGGTTCGGTTTGGATGAAAACCATTATAGAACCATATGTATGTGGTTAATCAAAAATAAAAACGGCACCATCTTTTTTTAGTAATGGTTCACTTATTTCGGTTAATTTAATTTTGGTTTGGTTTTTCGGTTAATATGCTCCCTCTTAACTAGAATCATGATGTATAAATGGAAGTATTTTCAATTGGTTCTTAAAATTCAATGTGAAGGTTTTCATGAACAGGTTTATTTCAAAGAAAGTTTGAGATGCAACAAAGATATGTTTATTTACTTTTTTAGAACTATTTACACACAAACATTCACTATTATACTCTCAAATCTATATTTTTATCAACAACGAGACTTGAACCGTCAACTTTTGGCTGATTATTATCAATCCTTAAACTCTTGAGATGACTTGTTATTTACACAAGTAGTTCATTGACAACCACTTGGGTTGTTGTGACTTGGTAAAACATGTGAAAGATATGGTGGATAACCTATTGATCTATATTCAAATCCTAACACTACTTAGCCCTCGTGGCCATGGTGGTTCATTTGCAGTGACTCCAGGCCATGAGGCAAAGCCTCATATTTACAGCGGAAGATTAGTCGGTGCACGAAAACTATCTGAAACCCTCTATAGAAAAGTTCTTTTTCAAAAAAGAAAAAATAGTTCATTGATATATTACTTTGTGAAAGAATTGTGTTCATTAAATTGCAATATGCTTGGTCTAAAAAACTTCATACTAGTTTCTATAAATAATTTTCTCAAATCAATGAAAATAATGCATATTAATTGCATTTTATGATGTATCGATTATTCACTACCACCCATAAATTATGGGCCATAATTATAATTGATGACTATCGACTACGGTTATGTTTTTTTTCCTGAATTAATAAAATATGTAGAATGGTTAAGGATATTTGTACAGCTAAAGTTTTTACTGATATAAATATTGTTTTTTATTCTTAGACTGAATTTCCAACAAATAACTATTTTATTCTTATATTTAATACTTACACGTAACAAAATTACGATTTATTTAATCAACATTATAAATTAAAATCGTACATTATCACATTAAAAATCGAAAAACAAGACTAGCAACTTAAATTAAACATATATATATTTTTTTCAAAATCCACGTAATAATTTCAAATCCAAATATTTGTAAAAAAAAAAAAAAAAAAACAAAACAAATAGAGATGCCTATGTTTTGGGGGAAACATGAATTGTTTTTCGAGAATATAAAGGTAATTCTAGATAAATAAATATCGAATTACTATTTAATGTTCCAGACACCCATTTTCTAACTTAACTCATTAGGATATTTTGTTTACGTTATATTAAAAAGAAATGACTATATATAGTTTAACCCATTAAGGCATGTATAAATTAAGTGCACTAAATCCCAAAAAAATAAAAATAAATAAATAAAATCCAAAAAAAACATTTAAGAAATTGGTGATTCAAAAGTTTTTTTTTTTTTTTTTTTTTTTTTCCAAAACAAATAGAAACTTTAGTTGGATGCTAAAAGGAAAAAGAAACATAATTGTCTTTTAATTTTATATAAACCTCCCTTAGTTAAACGTAAGTGGATGCTTGTCTTTTGGAAACGTGAGTGAAAGAGATAAACCTTCCTTAGTTATTGTTGTTTCTATCCTATTAAAAATTGAAACCCTCTTTTGATTTTGTGGAAACTATTTCAACAACCTCAATCATTGCTACTTAGGCATTGTACATTCATACTTGACAAGAAAATAAGTGGGGTGTCCAATGCCATATATATTTTCAAGATGGCAAATTGGATTTGAAAAAAATAAAATATTGAATGTCTGTTTATTATTAATTATAATAATTCTTAAAAAAGACTACAGTGATTGATTAAGATCTAAAAGCATCTAGTAAAATATTGATTGCTTGCATTTAACCCATAAATTATACTTTACCAATAGAGATGGTAGTTTGTTTAGATCAATTTTATTAAGTATTTACAGTTAAATATCTTTTAAATTTTAAATTTTATACAAAAAAATATTTCATTTAATAGCATTTTATTTCAAAAATTTAGTTATATTTAAACTTCATATCATTATTATTTTTTACTTACTAGTTAATTTTATTTTAATTTTCATATCAAATATTAAATTTAGAGAAATTAAATTACCTCCTACCTTTTACACCTACAATTATTCCTACCCACTAAAATTATGACAAATCACCATTCAATTTAATTGTAATTGATATATTCCTAATATAACCTTAATGAGTTAGTTAAAAAAATATGGAATGATGACACTTGTCATAATTTTATTGGGTAGGAACATTTGTAGGCATAAAAAGTAGGAAACAATTTAATTTCTCTTAAATTTATAACCCATAATTAAGTACTTTCCTCTTCACAAGTTATGGATAATTGTATCTCTGGTCATTATGTTCCTATCGATAATTTCCAAGAACAGGTCCTTGCTACCATTAGGATGAGGCCATTATGGAGTGCAGGGGTGATGTGCCCCAATTTTATGTCATCAAAGATGGTATGCTTTTGTTTCATATCTCCACTTTTTTTTTTTTTCTGTCGTACATTTACAATACTAATGGTCGATGTTTTTTCTTTTGTAGGTTGTTGAAGGGACCTTCAGATGGTGATGCATTGAATTAGGATGGCGAGCATCATTTTGTAAGAAAGGGTTGGGACCTCCAGAGAAATAAAGCGAGATATAGATGTAATCATCGAGGAACATTATGAGAATGTAGCTCAGATCCGTCTTTCCTTAACGCTAACGACATACTACATGGACTTGGGTGCCTTTTTTACGATTACACGTGTTGTTTATTGTCTTCGAGGCAAATCTCCAAAGGAAGGTTTTATAGGTGCTCTTGTTACCTCACCTACTTTCGAGGAAAGAAAGGTTGTGTTGGGTCTTCATTCGTGAGACCCTTCTAACTAAGATGGGTTGTCTCCTGCTCCGATAGTAGTGACCGGAGATGTATATTATGAACGGTATCATTCATCCTTTTCAGACGTTTTTCTTCTATGGAGTGACCCGTTCCTAGTAAAATCCTAAAAGGCAAAGGTATTGATATTGGGAAAGCTATGACATTTTGAGGTGTTTGATTAGGTGGGTGTAGTAAAGTTTTATATCGCTTTGTGCAATTTCTTGCAGACTAGACATATATCTTTATCTAAGCACCTAGTAAGTCAAAGCATATGGCCCATTTGACGGATGAGAAAGAATGCATATAAGCTAAAGGTTGGTTAGAGGTCTTGTAGGTATGCTCAAGATTTAACGGATTTGGGGTATTTGGTTGATTTGGTTCTAAAGAAGAAGGTAACATTAAGGGAGTTGGAGACGGAGATGAACTAGAGAAAAAAGGAATGGTGTTCCCTTCACTCAAAGTTGAAGACCTCTGAGGATTTTCTTCACAACATATCAACGAGTAGGGTAGAGATTATGAATATAATGGCAATCTTGCAGGGAAAAAACATGAATATGGTCCACCATATGGACGGGGTTGTTGTGACATCCTTATTTTCACGGCCAGAAAAGATCAATTTTATTTATGCTTTATAAAAATCAAAGTATCTCTTTTAATAAAAATGTTGTACAATTTGTTCCCAGAAAAACATGATAAATATATTATCAAAGCATTTCCGAAGAAATTTATTTTTATTCATTTTAAAACATTTGGCATGTCATCGTCAATACTGAAACATAAGCATAAACAGATTTTACATTCATTTACACTAGTGATCTACATCTCTTTTAAATCTCTCAGTGTAAAGTAGTTTCATATCGACACATGTGATACAAATAAACTTGAGTGGGTCAAGTAGGGAAGCCTGGTGAGTACATAGGGTTTTCAACCCACAATAATATAATTATTATGTTTAAACATCAAACAATCAACCCAATTACCCATCCTCATTATCTTCTTTACTCTTAAGGATCCACCTTAAGAATCAGCTATTTCTCGTTCATTTATTCCTAAGGATTATCCTAAGGAATAGGTACGAAGTCCTTCGTTGTCAATGACACAGCTATCAAGCACAACTGCTAATATTGTCATTTAGGCGCAGCTACCAGAATTATAACATTCTCTCTTTAGGCGCAGCTGTCGATATTGTCCTCTAGGCGCAGTACCAGGGTCTAGGCACTAAGCCTGCATAGTCGCTAGGGTTTATCTTGTTTATTGACAATATCATTTTTGAGAGTGCACTCGTAATACATGTCAATGGGTTTTTAGAGTACACCGGTGAACACATCGTTTACAACACCTACAGGTTGCGAGCCTGCTAGTGTTCCACTTGACTGTCTAGAATAGTCCATGGTTGTCATCCATACTCTGCCAGATGACGGGGCCAACGCTTAGGTAAAAGGCTTCTCTTATTGTTCGCCTCTCACCCTTATCTCATGGTCTATATCACCTCTCATCTCATCATCCAACTCATATTTCATCTACCCAAGTTTTACCCAACATATTTTATAGATATAAAATACATATACAGTTTAAATAATTTAAAACATGTTTAAAATCGTTCATCCAGCATAGATAGCAAGTATAAAGATAATATGCACACATAACATGTAATTTATATAAAATACTTCATATCAATGTGTAAGATGAAAGTAACTATGCACTCACTTGTTAAAGTGATGATTCCAAAGTCGTGCAACGCTTCGCTTCTAACGATTCTATTTTCCTTCAACGAAACTTAACATTATTATTGCTAAGTTTTAGTCTAATCTTTATTGCGACTAATTGTTAGTCTAGATTAATCATTAACTCAAAGTCTACTTCATAATCTATCAAGTAAGGAACAACCATGTACGATTATATCGGAGGTAGGGTCCGTTTGGTATACGAAGTATATTGTTTGGAAATCCCACTTTAAACACCTCACTGAATCACAGCCTATATATCATTCCCGTAAGTAGATCAATCAGTATAACGACTTTGAATCACTGATAAATCTTATTTATAGGTTCATAATAACAATATTATATTTATATATAAGCTATATTTAAAGTATTGTAGGCATGGCTCACTTACAACAGGTTTTTCTCAAAACTGGGCTCCGCCAAAGCAGAGTTTCTAAGTCGAATGCTCTTCTTTTCGGAGTCTTCAGGCACTCTGGGGCTTCCGCCTCGTGCTAGGGAGTTACCCTAGGCTTTGGGGGCTAAGGAGGCTTAGAGAGAGTTTCTAGTGAGAGAAAGAATGGTTTGAAGGTGTGAGAAATGAGCTTTACCCGAAACCTCTATTTATAGGCTGGAAAACAGCTCTACTCATCGAGTCTATACCACATGTTGCCTTCTGGTAGCTCGTCTTGGGGGAGAAGCAACGGCCAGGATTTCGCTACGTCACCCAATTTCGCAGAGCTCATTCCCAAATTAGAAAAATCATAACTTTCGCATACGAGCTCCGTTTTTGACGTTCTTTATATTCACAGGTAGGTAAATACAAGATCTACAACTTTCCTTTTGACTCTGTAGGCTAATTCTTGACCGATTTTAAATTTTAC
Source organism: Lactuca sativa (assembly GCF_002870075.4). Classification (NCBI taxonomy): domain Eukaryota; kingdom Viridiplantae; phylum Streptophyta; class Magnoliopsida; order Asterales; family Asteraceae; genus Lactuca; species Lactuca sativa. The sequence continues at coordinate 243,025,111 of NC_056627.2, forward strand.
AGTAAAAGAAGATTATATTGTTAAATGATCGCGTGAAATTTATAACTTCTACATACGAACTTTGTTTTTGTCTATCTCTTTATCGTTGTGCTCCTATTAATGATATCTTCAATTCTCATTTAGGTTGCGTTGACTAAAAAGCGCTCGATCTAAAATTTAAATTTCGGGTTGTGCACTACTATGCAAAATCTTAGAAAACTCATAACTTCTTCATACGAAGTCAGATTTGGTTGTTCTTTTTTTGTATGTTCTTGGTTTAACGCACACTACAAATTTCATTTAGATATCTAAGGCTAAAAGGTATTTTTATCAAAAAATCACTTTTTACGATTCCCGGTGCCGTGCCGGTTTTGCCGTAAAACTTCGACAGGTCATAACTTCTTCGTTATAACTCAGATTTCGGCGTTCTTTACATGTACGGAACCCTTGTGAAATATACTATAGCTTGGTTAAGATTATTTATTCTAAATAATCTTCTATTAAGAATTCATTTTTGATGCTTATTGTCTCTAAATTGACTAGCCCAAAGTTGTGGGCGTTACAATTTTCTCCCCCTTAGGATGATTACGTCCCGGAATCATCAACAAAACAAGGCTTGTATAATGACTCCATACGCTATCTATTCATCCTAGGTAATAATCGTAACTTCTATTCGAATCAGTATCTAACTCTTGGACTTCTGGACTGCAGGCGGTGATCGATCTTGCACCCGCTCTCTATCTCATGTTGGACTTTCAATCGTGACCTTCAAGTCATAATCTCGTTCCTTATTGAAGACTCCTGCTCCATCGGAAACAATCTTTACTTCGATTACTATAACAGACCGATGGGACATGTTCTAATGACATCTCTTCGTATGATGCAACGCTTAGACTCGGGTCTTTTAGAGTCAAATTCTAGAACGAATATACCTTCCTTCATGTTCTCATGTGATATAATCACATTCTAGCATGTATCAATTCTAGGTACAAGCTTCTAATCTTAACAACGGTTGCGATACTTCCATTGATCACTTCGATTATCTTTCACTTCAGTATTCTGACTTAAGTCAAATGTTACATCGATATTGGTTCTCTGAACCGTGTAACATACTCATCTTAGTTGGACTCGACATTATATGAACACTAGGGTCGGAATAATAATCATCTTCGTAGTTATTACCGAAACGATGGTAATGATAGACATGAACAAAACGGAATCAATTACTAGCGCCTTGGTAACCTTGTGACTTTCCCTGATCCAAGCGTGATTCCTGTGCTTCCAGTAGTATAGGCCGCTACTACCTTTCACACCTACTCATACTCGTCCCAAGTATTATCTTGCAATTCTTCAAGTTATTATCACAAAACAATTTTAACACATACAAATGTGTCCAAACAATCATATAATTTTCTCTAGACTCTACTAGGACTTCTTCCATGCGTATCTTCGATCATCAATTCTGCTTCAGCTCGGTTGGTGATGGAAATGTCAGACGATGGGATAACTTCATGGATTATACCTAAAATCTTTCTTTTTGCTAATCGAAAGTGTACTTCTCTCGTACTATACGTATTATTTATTAGACGTATTCTAAAGACAAGATATCACTCTTATGATAACTTCCGATAGGTACTATTCAGTATCGTAAGCCTTCTCATTTCCTCCATTTACTCAATTCACTATGAGTCTTCACCATGATGTTCTGCACACCAAATCAGTCGTTTGGTGTATCGAGACAAGAATAAAGATAAAGGAAGGTTTAGACGCATATTCCTCCTTATTACCTCGAAAAATTATATATCAGTTCTAATATCGTAATTTAACGTTTAGAAATATGAACACATAAAATTTCCAGATCCGGTCGGCAACAGACCATAGATCCGATCAAACGATAACATAAAACATCACAAATTATTAAGCACATAAAAGCATCTTAGGCATCTTACCTAATTAAGCTAGTGCTTGTGTCTATTCACGCGTATTTCATAAAATATATTAGACACACTACTCATGATCATCGCGTAGCATTCTAAGTTTAAGTCTATAAATAATTCATATTCCTAGTTCGCTTAAACTAATGCTCTGATACCAACTGTGACATCCTCATTTTCACGGCCAGAAATGACCGATTTTGTTTATGCTTTATAAAAATCAAAGTATCTCTCTTAATAAAAATGTTGCGGAATTTGTTCCCAGAAAAACATGATAAATATATTATCAAAGCATTTTCGAAGAAATGTATTTTTATTCATTTTAAAACATTTGGGATGTCATCGTCAATACAGAAACATAAGCATAAACAGATCTTACATTTATTTACACTAGTGATCTACATCTCTTTTAAATTTCTCAGTGTAAAGTAGCTTCATATCGACACCTGTGATACAAATAAGCTTGAGTGGGTCAGGTTGGGAAACCTGTTGAGTACATAGGGTTTTCAACCCACAATAATATAATTATTATGTTTAAACATCAAACAATCAACCCAATTACCCATCCACATTATCTTCTTTGCTCTTAAGGATCTACCCTAATAATCGGGTATTTCTCGTTCATTTATTCATATGGATTATCCTAAGGAATAGGTACGAAGTCCTTCGTTGTCAATGACACAGCTGTCAAGCACATCCGCTAATATTGTCATTTAGGCGCAGCTGCCAGAATTATGACATTCTCTATTTAGGCGCAACTGCCGATATTATCCTCTAGGCGCAACTAGCGGCATTTAGGCACTAAGTCTACATAGTCGCTAGATTTTATCTCGTTTATTGACAGTATCATTTTCGAGAGTCCACTCGCAATACATGTCAATGGGTTTTTAGAGTACACCGGTGAACACATCGTTCACAACACCTACAGGTTGCGAGTCTGCTGGTGTTCCACTGGACTGTCTAGAATAGTATGTGGTTGTCATCCATACTCTGCAAGATGACGAGGCCAACGCTTGGGTAAAAGGCTTCACTCATTGTTCGCCTCTCACCCTTATCTCATGGTCTATATCACCTGTAATCTCATCATTCAACTCATTTTTCATCTACCCGTGTTTTACCCAACATATTTTGTAGATATAAAATACACATAAAGTTTAAATAAGAGTAAATTACTTAAATCGTCCCTATGGTTTGGTTAAAATTTCATGTTTGGTCCCTAACTTTTTTTTTTGCACTCGGATCGTCCCTGTGGTTTGGTTTTGTTGCATTTTTCGTCCCTTACATACATAAAGTTAGGGACCAAACATGCAATTTTTACCAAACCATAGCGACGAAAAACGCAACAAAATCAAACCACGGGGACGATTCGAGTGCAAAAAAAGAAGTTAGGGACCAAACGTGCAATTTTGACCAAACCACAGGGACAATTTCAGTAATTTACTCTTTAAATAATTTAAAATTGTATAAAATCGTTCATCCAACATAGATAGCAAGTATAAAGATAATATGCACACATAGCACGTAATTTATATAAAATACTTCATATCTATGTGTAAGATGAAAGTAACTATGCACTCACTTATTAAAGTGATGATTCCAAACTGGTGCAGCGCTTCGCTTCTAACGATTCTATTTTCCTTCGAAGAAATCTAGAATTATTATTGCTAAGTTTTAGTCTAATCATATCGGAGGTAGGATCTGTTTGGTATACGAAGTATACTGTTTGGAAATCCCACTTTAAACACCTCACTAAATCACAACCTAGACATCATTCCCGTAAGTTGATTAATCAGTATAACGACTTTGAATCATTGATAAATCTTATTTATAGGTTCATAATAACGATATTATATTTATATATAAGCTATATTTAAAGTATGGTAGGCATGGCTCACTTACAACGAGTTTTTCTCAAAACCGGGCTCCACTGAAGCATAGTTTCTGAGCCGAAGGCTCTTCTTTTCGGAGCCGTCAGGCGCTCCAGGGCTTTCGACTCATACTAGGGAGTTACCCTAGGCTTTGGGGGGTTAGGGAGGCTTAGAGAGAGTTTCTAGAGAGAGAGAAAGAAGGGTTTGAAGGTGTGAGAAATGAGATTCACCCGACACCTCTATTCATAGGCTGGAAAACAGCTCTACTCATCGAGTAGGAGGACCTACTCGTCAAGTCCATGCCACATGTCACCTTCTGGTGGCTAGCCGGGGGGGAAGCAATGGCCAGGATTTCGCCATGTCACCCGATTTCGCACAGCTCATTCCCGACTTAGAAAAATCATAAATTTCACATATGAGCTCTATTTTTGACGTTATTTATATCCACGCGTAGTTAAAGACAAGATCTACAACTTTACTTTTGACTTTGTCGGCTAATTCTCGATCTATTTTAAATTTAACAGTAAGAGAAGATTATACTGTTAAATGATCGCGTAAAATTCATAACTTGTACATACGGACTCCGTTTTCGTCTGTCTTTTTATCGTTGAACTCCTATTAATGATATCTTCAATTCTCATTTAGGTTGCGTTGGCCAAAAACCGCTCGATCTAAAATTCGAATTCCGGGTTGTGCACTACTATGCGGAATCTTAGAAAAATCATAACTTCCTCATACGAAGTCAGATTTGGGTGTTCTTTTTTTTTATGTTCTTTTTTTAACGTATACTACAACTTTCCTTTAGATCTCTAAGGCTAAAAAATATTTTATCAAAAAATCACTTTTTATGATTCCCGGTGTTGTGCCGATTTTGCCGTAAAACTTCGACAGGTCATAACTTCTTCGTTATAACTCGGATTTCGGCGTTCTTTATATGTACGGAACCCTTGTGACATATACTATAACCTGGTTAAGAATATTTATTCTAAATAATCTTCTATTAAAAAGTCATTTTTGACGCTTATTGTCTCTAATTTGACTAGCCCAAAGCTGCGGACGTTACAGTTGTGAAGGGGAAGAACATGTTTGTTAGGCGCTTCTCGACTATTGGTGAGGAACAATTCTAAATATTGAGGGAGGGGCTACCACAGATCATGTTGGATATTTGAATCCCCTAAATTTGTTTTCATGTTATGTTTTGTTTAAAGAGTTTGTACCGAGTACATAATATGTATTGTAGATCAAGCCCGTCGAGCCAAGTATACTCGTTCCCCTATCGAGAGCACTTCCTTGCACCTAGATAACTAGATTAAATATATGCATTCTATCCTTAGAGATACTGTTACATAGGTTTATCTATCTATATAAGGTGTTGATAATATAGACTATGACAATCTTATGGCATGGTGTGGTGAAGCCATATAGGATCCGAACTCTAAGTATTATTGTGTTTTCTCTTTTCAGTAAGTTTTTGTGATGTTTGAAAACAATTCATACATTTTATAATTTTTGATTGGGTATTAAGTTCATAAGTCATTTAATTTGGTTGTTTATTTCTCATTTTTCATATTTTTATGCTATATGCAACAACTATCATAAGGATGAGGTCGTGACTTAGACATAAACTAGTGTACTAAGATTGTGTCTGCTTGGCCATTTCTAGATGAGATAATATATGTTTTCACTTTACATTGCTAGAATAGACAAGGAAGGGACACCTGAGTTTACAGATATTCAATTATTCCAAGTGAATGGAAAGTACACATGTTTCCAAATGTTCATTATTATATGAAATGATTGGTTGAAATTTTTTGATGATTGATGTGAAAAAAAGTACTTACTAGTCTTAAATTTCTAACCTAACAAACTCTTATTAACTATGCACCTATAGATAGTGTACCTAGGCAAATTATAGTATAGCTAAGGTAAGTCGGGTGTCGATCACAGGGAACGGAATTCAATTAAATAAATTAACTACTTCTAATTAAACTAAGAAACAAACTATAATTTGGGGGTTCTTACTGATTTTTCAAGACGATAAGAACTTAAACTGTCAACTAGTAATTGAGCAAGCAAAGAACACAAAGTAACTTCAAGAATTAAAAGAATAATTCTGCCTAAATTCGATTTCACTTTCTCCTATGGTTGATTGCTAATGGATAGATTATATTGATTACCAATTTACTAACTATTATGATCAAATACCCAGGCCTACCAATTTATGAATGACAAAGCAATGATCATGCACAAGTTAAACACCAAATTGATAATAGCACAATTGGACTATGAATGATAACAGTTACTTTCCTATGATCAAGTCAAGCAACCAAGCATAAATTAAGATTAATTATTCTTTCTAACACAGTTAAAGTTAATATCGGTAATTATCCAAACTAAGATATGATTAATCCTAGCTCTAATTATCTAATGACCATAAACAATTAGGATCACTACTACAAAAACACCCTTTTACGACACGCAATGCATGTCGTATAACGCTCAGACGACGCGCAAATACGTGTCATGGAAGGCCCTGTCATAATGAAAGACGACACACTTTTGCGTGTCGTCTATTTACGACACGCATTACGTGTCAAGGAAGACCCTGTCATAAAGGAAGATGACACGAGTTTGCGTGTCGTAACCTTAGGACACACATTGCGTATCATTAAAGCCCTTATCATAAATGAACATAACACACATTTGCGTGTCATAAACTTTAGCAACCATTTACGATATACATTTACGACGGGCTTTTACGATACTGATTTACGCATAATACAAAATTATGGAAACATATATATATATATATATATATATATATATATATATATATATATATATATATATATATATATATATATATATATATATATATATATATATATATATATAACAAAACAATCAATTTCATCCAATAACATCATGTCAAAAATTGTAATACGTTAACATTCAGTAGTTGCTTGCTGGTGTTCATTCCGGTGAACTTTTTGACGGACCCGCAGGATGAGATTGTCATCTATGTATTTAAAGTTAACTATTTCAAAGAAAATGAGATTGTCATCTATATCGCATTAACAAGGAATATGTATTCAAAGTTAACTATTTATATTATAGTCTTGTGTAGTTTTAAACTAAGATATACAAAAGATGATTAGTTCCGATTAAGTTGGATAAAATAGTAGTTGTATACTGTATTGCGATAATATAGAATAAACAGGAAAACAATTTTTAACTTGATTACAAGTATTATAGTGTTGCCTAATAATGAAATAAGACTTATAAAGGATGATATAATTCAATTAAGTTTTGATATTCGGTAGCATCATCTTAAGGGTATGTGCGATAGGAACCTAGAGTAGACTGTTATGTGACACAGTCAGGTGTCGATGTACGTATTACGTACTGGAGTACTATATAGTATTACTTTGGACAACCAGATATGGTAGGTCCAATCAGACAACTAAAATGGTATGTTAGGTCATCCTATAGATTAATATGACAACACTTGATTATTCTATACAATCTTTTGAATTACGTTGCTAGTGTGGACTTATAACCTGCAGACGTAGATGAAATAAGATACCATATTCATCCAACACTCTAATGGCTTAAATTTCCTTTATGAGTTATACCAGCCAAGGAAGCCCCTATAGTGTCGTCAAACCATTTCTCTAAACAATTCATTAGGCGAGTTGATTCTTCCTGATAATCATGGGCTAGAATTTGTGATAATTGATTGGGATGGGTATGTGCAGTGTTCTAAAAGGCGCGCCATGGCGTGAGGTGTGGCTTCGCCATTAAGAAAAGCTTCATAACGTTGTTGTTAGGCATGGCGCGTGGCAAGACGTGATATGGCGTGCCATGGCGCGTTATGGCGGGTTATGGCGCGTGTTTTTTCATTTGAGACACAGTTTTTTACTCTTTGTTACGTCTTTTCAAATCGGAGATACAAGTATTGTGGTTTTTGTTAACTTTTTGTTATTAGTTATTGATCTAACACTTCTAAAAAGTAGTTATATTTAATATAAATTTATATTTATGTGGTAATATAATTTTAAATTAATACAAAATCGCCGCCTTACATCAAGCCTTGAAAAACGCTGTGGCTCGTCATGACTCGTTAAGCTTGAGGCTTGGCCTTGCCGCCACGCCATGCCTCACGCCATTTAGAACCTTGGGTATGTGTGTGTAAGGTTTTATAAATATATATAGTTAACTTTGAATACATATTGCTTGCTGGTGTTCAGCCGGTGAACTATACCACTTTACACCCAATCTGACACATAAAGAATCATAAAATATTTCAAAGAAAATGTGATATAGATGAGATATTGATAGAATTATAAGACATTACTTTCTTGCCACATGTGGAGGGAAAACACTAGAGGAAATAGCTCTTCTAAAGATATCGGCAAATTCATTGCTCAAACCACCTGTGCCCAATGATTGAATGTTAAACTCCTTGTGCCTGAAGATATTGTTGCTAGCAGCCTCACGTTGATTCACAATCTGAAAAATAAAGAAAAAAAATTATTGAACAATAAACAAACACAAGGGTATTTACTATGTTATTGACCAATTATTCGGAAAATAATACCTTTATTCCACTAGAGTTTGAGGCTTGAAAGAGAATATATGAATCAGATCAAAGTATGCCTCTTTCAATGTCTGTTTTGTCCTGGCCTTCCACAGCAACTTGGTTGACTGTGAAGATATAACTTTTACCAATAAACTCAAAAGTCACCCTTTATCCAGCTGCCAAAACCTGGTTTATAAATCTTTCACGTATCTTTTGAGCTAGAATAATAGCATCAACCTTCAAAATAAAAAAAGGAAATCAAAATTTAGTATGGAAACAAGCAATCTCAAAGCAAGAAGTTAAACGCAGGAGATCTACCTGTTCTTCTTTGTTCCATTTCATTACAAATTCCAACTCGAGGGTAAGTAAGGCAATGTTGAAATCTTCAGGTGGGACAAACCTAAAATCATTGGCAAAAAGGATTTGTAAAGTTCTAACACATATTTAGTTCCTATAGTAGACTAAGTATAAACACATACCTTCTAACAGATACTTAATATCTAGTAGAAACTCTTGCATGGTGTCGTTGGATGGAATTAAGACCAATTTTCCCACTTCGTATGGTATCGTAGGCAGTTTGTTTTGGTTAAGAGAAATAGTAAATTATTTTCTTATAGATAGCATGATAACAATAGTTATTTAATGCTCAAACAGGTCACTTAAACTTGTAAACATATAAACATATCACTAATCCATTAAAAACTAGTTAATAATCATATCGAGAGTGTTAGATTCCGATTCGCTTTCTATTCATACATGTCCAAATTTTTACATAGGAACCACCAAATCATTCAAAACCAGAAAAAGATATGAAGAAACGAAAAATAAATTGATTACATGGCCCTTTGTCGTATAAGTTTTAAAAGGGATGATGAGATGCAATCAGACGAAGGGAAGCTAATGGAGTAAGGTTACGGTTCTTTTTCTGCGTGTTTTTTGATTTCTCTATGGGAAATTAGAAAAAAATGAGAATCAAGATTTGTATTCCTAATATTGAGACATGAGAGTATAAAAATAATTATGGCTTTTTTAGACAATTTCATCATCGGGTGGGAGAGATGGTAGTTCCATTGGGTAGAAGGAGGTGAGGCGAGCCTAATCGAGGTGGATTAAGCTAGATGAGAATTGTAGTCGCCGACGAGGTGATGTAAGTGTGAGGTAGCTGATGAGATGAAGTGAGCCTCATCAAGATCGCCAACATTGTGAAGCATTCGTAAGGATTGAGGATAACGAATGCTATTTTGTGAAAAAAAAAAAAGCTCTAGAATTGGACGCCGTTCTATGATGAGGATAATAATGGTTGCGTGTTTGCTAAAAAAAATTATAAGCGCCCTTCGTGTTTCTTTTTTTTTTCTTTTTTGACACTAATTTTAGGGCACGCATAAATGTGTGTCCTCTATCCTTCAAATTTTGCAAAACTGACATTATTTTTAGGACATGCAAAAAATGTGTATCGTAAATTATTGTGTTTAATTATTTGTGTGTCATTAAATGGTTGTTTTCTAGTAGTGCGATTCGCTTTTTTTCTCATTTTTTCCCATGCTTCTCTTCTTCCAAGCACGAGTCGGGCTGCATAGTAGCTACTTCATGGGTCACAAACGGCTCAGAATGAATCTCTTCTTTGGTGTAGATTGCCATTACATGAGATTGTGACTTGTAACTTTGGGTCTTGATTTTTAGGAGGTAATCTCTCATTAACAAGTGTGGTAAATTGCCCAAGTTGAGTCTCTATATTCTTGATGGAAGCTTGGTGATTCTTCACATTGGCATTAGTAGTATCATGTCTCTTTGCAGATGCTTCCATAAATCTATGAAGTACCAGCTCAGAATCCATCTTTTTTCTAGTTGTGGTTTCTCTTTTGGTAAAAGCCTCTACCGGCTTGTGTATATTTTTCATCTTTTTTGCTTCTTATACTCTTCATATGGAAACCACTGCATCTTGGGGTTCCTCCAATCTTCATCATACATGTTACCACTTGAGTAAAACACTTGTGCTTTCTTGTTCTAGTTTTCATCCAAGTCACAATCCTTAGTCAAATGTGGACCACTACAATTATCACACCCAAATCTTATCGCATGAATGGATTGATCTAATTTTTTCATTCGCCTATCCCTAGTATCTTGTTTAGCTTTGATTACAGCCAAGTTCTCATTCCATCCATCTCTTTTTTCTCTAGTAACATTGTCTCATGGGTTATGGTACTCACGTGAGTACTTAACAAACTCTTCAATCAATTCTTTAATAGTTGTCAGCTCCTTCTTTGTCATTGGTCCTTGTGAGTAAAGAAGTTGTCTAGTAGTTACATTGACTCCATCATAGAAAATGTAAACTTATTTTTGAACATTAAGATCATGTTGAGGGAAGCTACTAAGCCAGCCCTTGTACTTCTCCCAAGCTTCATATGAGGATTCTCCGACCTCTTGTTGAAAGTTAGGAATCTTCGTTTTTAGCTTTGAAATCTTCAAAAGTGGAATAAATTGCTCAATGAAAGCATCACTAAGAGTTGCCCATGTAGTAATGGATCCGGGTGCAATAGATTTCAGCCAAACTTTAGCTTCTCCGGTAAATGTCACTAGAAGCATCCTTGAATGTGCTTGAAGCATCATCATAATCTTTCCCAGTGAAAGTAATTTGCAATGTATTTATCTTCATCAATGTTCTTGAATGCATCTTCATACTCTTACCCAACGAAAGGTATGTCCTTGAACATCGATAGAATATGCCCCTTGAGCTCAAAATGTTTCTCGGCTAGTATCTCGGGTGGAACAAGACTTGGTCCATGTTATTCATGTATCCTCTTCTTGAAGTCTCCCATTGTCATTCTTGTAACGTCTGCTATCTCTTCAACCTCGCATTTTATCTCTAAATCATCTTATGAACTTTCTTCGGTAGATGTTTCTGGCTAGTATCCGACTTTCGTCTTACTTGGAGTCTTCTCAAACCGTTCAAATTTATCATATTTGAAGGTATTTATCAATTCACCCTTCTTGTGTTTAGTCTTGTGGAAATTAGATTTTGGATCTTCTAGTGGAGGAACAATTGGAGTTTTAGATCCTTGGATCATAAATTACTGAAACAAAACAAAAAAAAACATGTAAAAAGGATAAAAATCACTAAACTAAAAAACTAACTGAAGCGAGACCACGACGTGGTTGTACCTCAGAGAGAAAAAGCAAAATTAACTAATTGTAGAAAAGTAACTTCTTTGGTTTCTACCCCACAAAAAGGATCGAATAACTAAAAGCAATTAAACTATAAATCAAATAAGTCATTCCCCAGCAACGTCGCCAAAAACTTTGATGTGCACAAAAGTACCTACTACTCTTAAATTTATAACCTAACAAACTCTTACTAACTATGGACATATAGGTAGTGTACCTAGTCAGATTATAATATAGCTCAGGTAAGTCGGGTGTCGATCACAGGGAACTGAATTCAATTAAATGAATTAACTACTTCTAGATTATGATTTGGGGTTTTTTTTGCTGATTTTTCAAGATCAGAAGAACTTAAACTATGAACTAGCAATTAAGCAAGCAAAGAAAACAATGTAACTTCAAGAATTAAAAGAATACTTCTGCCTAGATAGGATTTCACTTTCTCCTATAGTTGAATTCTAATGGATAGATTATATTGATTACAAATTTACTAGCTATTATGATCAAAAATATAGGCCTACCAATTTGAATAAAAAAGCAGTAATCATGCACAAGTTAAACACTAAATTGATGATACCACAATTAGACTATGAATGATAACAATTACTCTCCTATGATCAAGTCAAGAACCCAAGCAAAAATTAAGATTAATTATGCTCTCTAACACAGTTAAAGTTACCAGCTTTAATTACTTAAACTATGTTATGATTGATCCTAGCTCCAATTATCTATTGATCATAAACAATTAGGGGATTTATTCATGCAATTAATATGATTAATTAACACACAAAATCTTATTTATATGCAATATAAACTAGAACTAAAACATGCTAGGGTTTATAAAAAAAACAAGTAAAATCAAACATAATCGTCCAGATAAATAAATCAACAGATATGGATCAAGTTCATCTTCACCAAATAGAAGTAAAAGGTATTTAGCCACTCATTGTAACAGAAAAACACAATAAATCTAAATGAAATAAGCTAGATATGAATATGATAAGCAAACCGACTAGATCAATGTTGAATTCTTCTAAATCTCCTTTAATCCTTGAGCTTCAATTGAATCTCGATCTTCTTCTGGGTTTCTAAGGGTTCTTAGTCGCAACAAACTTAAGAAAACCAAATGCCTTATTATGATTCTGAACTATTGTACCGGCTTTTATATTTGTAGAAATATGATCACCATGTCGTCATTGACCGCCACCATGATGTCATCTTAGAGTAAATCATGTTTCTGCCAAGTCAGCCAAATGGTTTTGAATATTCCTGTAGCACCTAGTTCCTGGTATGTATTTCATTCAAGTATTTTTCATAATTTGGACTAAGACTCGGCGAGTTGATGGCCCAACTCGTTGAGTAGTAGCAACTTGGACCCGAGGGTTAAGTGGCGGACTCTTCAAGTCGGCGGCATGACTCAACGAGTAGACTCTAGCTGGACAAAACCCTAATCCAAGGGTTGGCACCTTATTTAAACGTATTATTCAGCCTCCCTCATCCCTTATGCTCTTAGGCCCTCACATCAAACCCTAATCGTCCTTGGTGAAGATCTAAGGCCTTTTGGGTGATTCTTAGTGGTTTGTGGTGGCAAGAAGGAAGGAGAAGCTTGAGGAATCAAGAGGCTGGCCTGAGGAGTCAAACTTGTGGATCATCTACAGTTCTTGGAAGGTATACAGTCGACACCTTGCTCCTTCTTGTATTAGATCCCTTTTTGGGGAGATTTGGGGCTTTTATAAGCTATTCTTTATGACCAACCATGATTGCAAGCATGGTGGGGGTTAAGGTTTCAGATCCAGACTCATTAAAGGGTTAGAAGGTAGAAAGGGACTGCCTTTGCACCCATGGAAACCCCCATGCAACTCAATAGCTTCTTTTAAGGTCTTTTCAGCTCATAATCCCATACATGCACGTAAAGTTTGTAACTTTATGTGCTAGATCGATCTTAAGAGCCTAGATCTATCATTTGGACAAGTGTTGTACATCAGAAATCGAGAAATGAGACTTGGACAACCTCAAGTCGGCGAGTTGTTCTTGGTGTTGGGTTTTGAGCATTCTAACACTCCTAAGTGTACATGCAACCCTAAATACCTTGGATCTATGTTTTCTCTATTATACATGCGAATAAGAACTTTCCAAGGTATTATCCTAATCTAGCATACAAAACAATGAATATAACAAGATAGAATACATACCTCATTGATGTAGAAAATCTTCATGAAGCTTGAGTGCCTAGTGCCCCAAGTGTGACACCTCAAATGGTTCACAAAACATCAATTGCTTTTGGAATAACCTTGAGAGAAATGTGGAACACTTGAAATCGGCTAGCCCTTCTCTAGAATAATACTAGTGCCGATTTTGGTCAAGAATAAGATGCATATATAGTTAGGGTTACACCATGTAAACCCTAATTAACATGGCCTTTCATTTCCATGATCCATGGGTACAAAAACACCATGGAGCATCCATGGAGCATCATATGGGTTTTAGCCCAACTAGATAATCCATGGAGCATTAGCCCACTATATAAGTATGGATGATTTACACAATCAACCCATATATTTAATTAGTCTTCTTTTGATAACTTAATTAATCCTAGATTAATTCTTTATCAATGCTAATTAAATAATCTTATTAATATATTAGAACTTATAATATATTAACCAACCTTAAGTGTTATTTCTCTCATTAACGTCAATCCAAATGCATGATGCCATGCAACCCAAATGGACCATGTCGGGTCGGGTCAAGTCTTACCAATTATAGTTATGGACTTAGACATTAATCCAATAGTCTCCCACTTGGATATGTCTAAACCTATTATTGCGTATGACTTCAAGAACCGACTGGAAATCATAGCTCTCAAAAGCTTCTATCGAACTCTGACCTTGTAGATGAACTCTGACCTTTGTCAATGACTTGTCCATTAGATAAGGGATCATATATTCCTCCATTCTAGATATCATATGGACTGAGACATGGATTATAATCATTCTCTTTGTCTATTTGTTGTTTCCCGATTTCCGATTTATGACGACTGACTAATTGAACAAATCAAATCAGTCCTGGCCCGGCCGAGCACTTCCATTTGTCATCATGAAATCATCGAGGGGCCCACAGATATCGCTTTTATCCCGAAGGTAAAAGGAATGGATAAACTTCGACTCATATGGCTTGTTCTACTACTTGTTGAATCATACACAAAGACACGTTTTATAACATCGAGTTACCAATGCGTTTTCGTGCAATAAATGTATTATCAACTCATAGTAACAACTCATAACTCTAGGTTTGAAGAATATAAGATATTATCGTCTCATGATCACTCGTGATAAAATCCATGAAGTGATTCCAATGAGCACGGGTTGAATCCAATACTCAGAACTTATGAGCACTCATGAGTGTTGTAGCCCTTTGTCCAACATCTTAGACCTCTACAAGCCAACCCATGACAGTCTTGATTCATATCTACTTCCAACATATGACCGACTATGGATGGTTTGAATAACTTAGTCATTCCGGAAGAATAACCTAGTTTATTCTAGAAGTCAAAACATGCAAAATGAAACACAATAATAATCGAATCCAATATGGTCTCAGAACTTATGAATATAAATAAAACACCTTTTATTTATCACCATATGATTACACATTATTCATTGTATACTGTTTCAGCTATCAACTTTATTCTTGAATTTAAAACAATAGTTGTCCCATGCTCCAAGTATGTACACTATGTATCCTAAACACTAGTAATGCCATACACTAAGTATGCATACTATGTTTGTCTATGATCTTCACTTTGTGAATTAGATCAATTGAACATAACTCCAATGATCCTCTTTCACAGTCCCAAATCCTTACTGCAAATGCAAGAATTCCAAATTCATGCCATTTACTGAAATTTGTTAGATTCTAAACTTATATGCATTGATCTTATTGTAATGAATATGCACAAAGTTGGAAAGACTTGACAACAATCATTACAGAGCATTCCAAAGGAGATCAGCTCCTTGGGAACATCCTTCTTGCATTAAGTTTCCTAATCTTACACAGATTAAATAATTTGTAACTTTGAAACATTTCCAGATTCCATTTTGACTATCACTTCTGAACAAGAGTTGTCTCCTTACAGATTATGTCAATATGGTCCTTCCAGAACTATCACTATACTTCCAACTATCCTTGAGCAACCTATCTTCGGTAAACCTTAGATTGTCCTCGACAATTGTTTAATCCTTTTAGTCATATCCAATTCTAAACCGTTTCCCTTCTTAATGCCCCAAGCATTTGGAAAATTTTAGAAAGGATGAATGTATAGCACATGTAATCGATCCTATATCCGAAGCATATGGGACACGATTCATGATGTCTCACATAAAGACTAAACCAGTCTTTTGCTATACTATTTTCATTTCAATTTGCAAAGTTCTCATAATTCAGATTATGAAAAGGGATGTCGTAATCATAATCGAATTTTAGAACGCAAATAATGGACCTATATACAGAATTTCCTTATGTTGAGCCATTCCAACATGAAATTTATATATACATCCTTGACTAAATACGATTAAAACATCAATCTAAGCTTTTAGATTTGAGATGAAGTATAATTTCCTCTCCCTTAATTATAGCAAAACAACTCTTTCCCAATTGAAACTTTTGTTTTCTATAATTAATATTGCTAACTTGCAATACTTATCATAGTTATCATGCTCCCACTAAGATGATGATTATTAGCATAACAATTATGCTCCCACTAGCTTTGACATGTACTCAGAAATCAGCTCAACTTCTAGAAATCAATACTTTATTGACTTTCTTACCAAAGTTCAGATTTCTTATACTAGATTGCTTTGATAATACATTATCATAATCATACACCTTATCTTAGATAGCTCACGGGTATGTCTAAACAATTTTTAAGAACTATGAAAAGGGATGTCGTAATCATAGTCTCAATTGTTTAGACCTTTGCCACTTCTCACATGTCCATGTTAGTGTGTCGGTAAACCACACACGCTCCACTAACGACTTTGAGAATGCAAATATCACAATTCCTATCTAGCTAAAATCTACTTAGTGAAAGTGTTTCCTCACCATCATTTTCATGAAGCGGAGAGAAACCTTATGACACTTACATTTAATGATGTATGTGTTCTTATCCATGTGAATTGTCAAAACCATAGTCATAGGACATGGATAATGACAAATCCAAACTCATATGGACTGAACTCAATCTAATTTCTTGCCATCTGGCAGCTCAAGGGTCTGCCATTGCTTCCAAGTTGTTATGCACCCAATTGAGAACTCTAAGAACTCATATGCAAATCCAACTTTAACTGGAATGGACACAGAATATGTCAACACGATAGGTTATAAACCTCAAGTTGTGTGCTAGTGAAGAACTTTAGGTTTTTATTCTTGATTAGTTCTTGAGACTTTCAAGAATTTTAAGAATCCCATTGTCCTCTTGACATATAAGACTTTCTTGTCAGATATTCAAGAGATAGTGTGGATTCTAATCAAGACAAACACTTCACACAATTGGCCTTAGTTGGTCTTTGTTTTATCCAAAACATCACAACTTACCAATTTCAAATGTACAAGAGTAGAAAACTTTACTCTTACATTTGCCATGTTTTTTAAACCTTCTCTAAGACATGTCACTCAAATTACAATCTTGGAGTATGACTCTAAGACTTGTATTGGAACGAAGTATGACTCATCTTCTTGATTTAACCACTTCAACAATTCATAGCTCCCCTTCTTAGCTATAAGAAGGCACTTAGAGGATGAATTGTGATAAGGTCTCTAAATCAGTAAGATGATCATAAAAACTGATACTACATTACTCTCCCTTCTTTTAGATTTGAGAAACTTTTATCCTTCTGCCTAATTTGATTCTTCTTATTCGCTCTGCCTTACATTGGAACCTTTTCCAATGTCTCAGAATTACACTTAAGCTTGTAAGTATAACCATATTTACTGAGCTTTAGTAAATTATGACGAATAATCTTATCGATCTTTTGTGGTGGACTTGACCAGTGCACAAGAATGTGTACTCGATCCCTTAGTCCTTCACTTGACTCACACATCCATGTGAACAAGTAATTAGTCTTAATTTTCCAATACTTGAAAGTTCTCCTTCATCATGCTATACAACTTGCATGATTCCAAGTTCCGGTCCAATTGAAACTTGGGTGATGAGAATCTTTCCTTATTTGGTAAATTTAGACATCACCACAAACAAAAGAATCAATTTCATATTTCCACCTTTGCTATTAATGGAATCATATAAGCAACAATTTTTCCTCAAATGCCATTGTAAGGATATTTTAAAAATAAATAAAATCATCATTTTTCCTTTTATTTTAAAAACTTTGCGGAAAAACTATCCTTACAATCCATATGAAAACTTGTTGTTATCTATTCCTAACCAATAGTTCATATCTCCTAAGAAGTAGCACAAGAATCTGATCTTCAAACTATGCGATAGAAATCCATCTACGCGATCAGATTCAACATATTCTTTCTTTAAGTTTCTTTACTTTTCTTTGATTCTTAAAACATCAACATGTGACCCAGTCACATCATATATCAAGAATCTCATCATAGAAACTTAGTAGAGTTAGATAGTGGACTTTACCTGAAGTTGAGTCAAACTTATTGACTTTAACACCCATAGGTAAATTGGCAGCTTCGCAACCAATGCCCCTTCCTTTGGCAATATAAACATATGGACCATTTGGTAATGGTACACGGGACTATCACAGACTTAGCTTTTCTCTTTACCATTTGGTCAACCGAGTTGACTATGGCCGATCCCTTTCCATTGGGAAGAGAGAGCTTTACTGGATATCCAATGTCACCATTGTCAATGTCCATAAAGTTTTAGGAAGATAATCTTAGCAAATAGATAAGATCATTAAAGGTCTTGTCATAGTCTGTTTCATAGGAGTTCCAAAGAAACTCACTATGTGACTTAGAAAGTGATTGAGCCACCAACTTTCTCAAGACTTTGACACCCAACTCTCCCGGCTTGTCAATATGTGACTACATCTCCAAGATGTGATCACACCTAGACCTTGCCTTGCCAATAGGGCTTGAGTGACCTTGAACTTGTGGGTTATGGAGAATAATTGGAGGCGGTGAAAGAAGTATGATTTCCATGGGACATCATCTTCATTTAGGAAAGCTTGTTTCAAGAGATTTGGGAAGATCATAAATGTCTAAACCAGACATCTTTTGGGAGATATTCAAGATAGTTGATTTTAAGTCCTTAATATGACACCCAATATGAAATATTAAGGCTAGGACCCTACAAACTATTTTATAACTTAGAAGAGGGATGCTGTAATCCAAGCTATAAAATATTTGAAGGTAGGTGAATGGCGATTCACCAATTTCCACCAAGATAAATGAAATGTGTTATTAGGTTTTAATTGGATTTGAAACTCCTAGATCTTTTGAGATTCGTTGAACTGTTCAATGGCATGTTTCAATCTCGAGTGTGCCCTTCAGGTTTTGTGACTGGGATGTCGAGGATCACAAAACAAGGTGTGAAGTAACCATGCAAATTACTTAGTACCCTTAAGTGTTTACCCCTCAATCGATGTGCCGGTTAACCACACACGCTCCATCGATACTATGATAAACATTAAGTTACCCTTTGCCTACCTTGTTAAATACGAGTTAGTGTGCCGGTTAACCACACACGCTCCACTAACCAACTTAAACAAAGTCCAAAGTGTAATTTCATGGATTAGCACCTTATTCACGTTTTCCTAAGTAACTAAGATTGGGTATTATTAAGAGTTTAGTTACTTAGTATTTATCATTAATACTTTTAATGAAGGGAGAATTATAGTCCTGTCAAACCCGTTCGGCTAACGACCCTCCACCACTCAAGGAAGCGGTGGGTGAGAGTGGACACCCATTAAACTGCCATTTTATAGGCAGTAACCTTATACCCCCTTATAGACCGGCTTCGTGAATGAGGCCTACTAACGGTAAGACTGACTTTACTCTTACACACACACACACACACACACACACACATATATATATATATATATATATATATATATATATATATATATATATATTGTAACGGGCTATGTTTCCGGGCTTGCCATTTTTATCAATGTAATAGTCTAGGTTAACCTTTGTAACCCGTTTTGAAAATAATAAGAGAGTAATATTTCAGTATTATGTGTTTTGTGCTTAATTGCTTAATTATGTGGTTTGATTAATTAAGAATAAAAATAAGCGTCAAAATTTAAGTGTAAAATAAACTTGATATCTTTGGATAATGTTGTAGTAGTTAAAACGAGGTTTCCGAATATATATATAGAGTGCCCAAATCTGCCTTCGTATGAGGAAGTTATGATTTATCGAAGTTTCGGCTTAGCGGTATGCAGCCTGAAATACTCGATTTGAGATCGAGCGGTTTTTAGCCGAAACAATCTAAATGAGGGTCGAAGGTCTCGTTGTTGGTATCAAAGCGATGAAAAGTTAGGCGAGAACGGACGTCAAACGAAGAAGTTATGAATTTATAACGAAGTTTTTCGGTCCCGGCCTATTAAGAATAAATAATAAAAATAAATTTAAAATTAGCCGACGGAGTCTAAACGAAAGTTGTAGAGCGTAGTCTCACCTTCGCGTGGATATAAAGAACGTCGAAAACAGAGTTCGTATGAAGAAGATATGAATTTCCGAAGTTTATTAAATATTTTGTATTTAAATTTAATTGGAAATCCGGCATTATCCGAAGAGGAGTCATCAGACTCATCCAAAGTACGCCTCGCGTACACCGAGGTATGTCAACACTCGCACTCGAGCACTTCGGATACGTAAGCAGTGACGTTTCGGAGCAATACGCCCCGCGTACTCCGAGGCTCCAGCCTCCTATAAATAGGATGCGAGGGCAGCCGACTCAATTGCTATTTTTCTCTCTTCTCTCTCCCGTTTTGCATCGATTTGCGTGCCAAAAATACCCCGAAGCCCCGGTATTATTCTCGAGCCCCGAAGCAAGTCCCGAGATCCCGAAGATCCCGAGAAGTGCGGTTCCCGAGCCGAAGCTCTGCCCGCGAGAAGTTCGATTTTTGTAGAGATCTTCCAGATCTGCTGAAGAATACTACTTTTGCAAGTTGTAGTGCTGTCCGATCATCTTCTGATCAAGTGAGTGTATACTACCTTTCATAAACACGATAATAATACAAGTATGGTTTGAGTGTATTAAGTATGTTGTTGTTTATATGTGTAAGTGTGTAGTTACTTTCTTCTATCTCATAGATAAAAGTTATTCTCTATGAAATACGTGTTATGTGTGTGTGTGTGTGCCTCATCTGTTATGTGAAATATGTGTTGATTAAAGCATGCTATACAGGTTTTTAAACTATGTATAAAATGTATATTTTTAGCTACTAATATGTTGGGTAGAACATGGGTAGATAGTTGGTGTGTAATAAACAGATGAGAGGCCTCGTTGTTGTTTGATTAGTCATCTAGCGGAGTTTAGATGACGACCGCAGACTTTTCTAGATAGTCTTATGGAACATTATCAGGTTCGCCACCTGTAGGTGTTAATGAACTTGGGTGTTCATTCGTTGTACTCCATCCCCCTCATGGTTGCCTTATTTGACTTATATTGTTGAGGTACCCCCGAAGCATGTGTTGTCGCCCCGCTGAAATATTCTTAGACTAGGTCCCTTATGTTAGTTGTCTTAGGGACATAAAGTGAGAATAACGGGAATGGGTAATTGGGTTATTGTTGGTTGGTGGAAATTAACTATAATTATTTATTGTGGGTTGAAAACCCTATATGCTCACCAGGCTCCCAAGCCTGACCCACTCAGTTTTATTTGTATTACAGGAAGTGGCGCGAGGGCATAAGATGGATAAACCATCAAGTTGTTTTGTTTACAAGTCTGTATATGTATATATTTGTTGAATGACTTGTAATGTTATCGTTTACGCTTATTGGTCTGTATCGGAACATGACACCCCGAGTTTTGATTACATAATGAAAATACATTTCTTTTTTGAAATGCTTTGGTAAACATTGTTTTATCACGTTTTGTTTTTTTAGGAACAAATTCCGCAACTCTTTCAAATCAAAAGGACTTACTCTGAAATTATTTTAAAAGCATAAATGAAAATCGGTCTTTTCTGGCCGAGATTTTGGGGATGTCACAGTTGGTATCAGAGCATTAGTTTAAGCGAACTAGGAATTCGTAGGATTTCTAGACTTAAACTTAGAATGCTAAGTGAAATTTTGAGATGTGTGTCTGTTATGTTTTAGATACGATCACTAGTTTATTTTAGGAAAGTTGCCTAAAATGCTTTTATGTGCTAAATGTTATATGTTGCCATATATGATATTATTTGTTCGGATCTATGGTCTGTTGCCGACCGGATCTAGAAACCTTATGTGTGTAGGATTCTAAGCGTACGTCTACAATATTAGAACTAGCATGTAAACGTTTCGGAGTGATAAGGATGATTTGAATATCTATCGTGATTGAGGATCTAATTTCACCTTATTCGGTGTGTAGATCAAAATGGTGACAACAAGAAGTGGAGTTGGAAATGCTGACGAAAACAGGAATCAACCACCAGTGATTGAACAAATACCTGTCGTAGCAGCAGCACCTGAGCCAATAACCATGGCTGGTGTGCAAATGATGATTCAAACGATGTTGGATCGTCAGATGGATGAAACTAGACGGTTGCATCAACAGAATCATGAAGAACTCTCAATTCGTGTGGAAGAGCCTGAATTAAATGAAGGGCACTCGGAAGGTGGAAACTTCAGTGGGTCTGTTGGTCCAGCCAACCCACCGATAGTTAGGCAAGATAACCATGATGGAAGGAATGATGGAATAGGATGCAAGTACAAGGACTTTCTAACTTGCAAACCATCGACATTCAATGGAAAGGAGGATCCGATTGGGGTTATGGATTGGATCTCCGAAATGTAGCTAGCCTTCATGACTTGTGGCTGCAGAGGTAAGTTGCAGACTATCTATGCCATGCATCAATTCCAAGGTGGAGTCGTTCTTTGGTGGAACACTCTAAGGAAGACTTTAAGCCTTAATGAGCCACTACAATTGTCATGGGCAGAATTCTTGGTGTAGTTCAAGCGCAAGTTCTGCTCGGCTCAAAATCTGTTGGAACTAGAGAACAAGTTTCTGACATTGACGAAAGGCAGCATGTCAGTTGATGAATACACCAATAACTTCACCGATAAGATGGAGTTTGCCTTGCGTATCGTCCCAGACGAGCTGACAAAGGTGGACCGGTATGCAAAAGGACTCCCATGGGAGTACGAGGTGCCAGTACGTCAGGCACATACTCTAGAGGCAGCTATCTGGGCTGCCAAGTCTGTTGAGAACATGATTAAGGGGAGAACCACCGACAAGGTTGAGGTTGGTGAGAAGAGAAAGTTTGAGGGAACATCTGGTTCCGGTAAGAAAGGCAAATTTTCGAAATCTGATTCGAAAAAGTTTGGAGGAAAAGGAAGCAAAGCAAAGTGGTGTGATAAGTGTAAGAAAAAGCACTTTGGGAAATGTAGCGAGGATGTAACCTGCTACAAGTGTGGAAAGGTTGGACATTTTGCCAATGAGTGTCCGAACAACAAAAGGATGTGTTTTGGTTGTAATGAAGAGGGGCACATTTTGAAAGACTGTCCGAAGAAGAAGGAGGCAGCTAGGCCCAACATTCCACCAAAGCCGAAGGCGAAAGCCTTCCAGATGACACTTGAGGCCGCGAAAGATGAAGCTGATGTCGCTTCAGGTACCTTTCTCGTAAACAAATTACCTGCTCAAATTTTGTTTGATTCTGGAGCCAACTACTCCTTTATTTCGCATGAGTTTGGTAGAAAGCTAGCTTTGCCTATTGATAGACTAGATAATGCTTTATTAGTCTAAGTAGCTAGTGGCAAGTTTGTACCTGTTATCCATCGTATGAAAAACATCTTAATCGACCTTAATGGGAATAAGTTTCACGAGGATTTATTGCCTATCGAACTTAATGGTTTCGACATCGTGTTGGGAATGGATTGGCTTAGCGCCAATGATGCCGAAATTTTATGCAAGAAGAAGATAGTTAAAGTAAACCCGCCTGGGAAAGATTCGTTTATGGTGTATGGGGACAAACGACGAGTGAATTCTGGAATCATTTCCCTAATGAAAGCCAGAAAGTGTTTGACCAAGGGATGTACATCATATTTAACATTCGTGATTGATGCTAAGAAAGAAAAGAAGGTGATGCAGAGTATTCCAGTGGTGTGTGATTATCCGGAAGTATTTCCCGAAGATCTTCCTGGATTACCACCAGATAGACAAGTGGAGTTCAGAATAGACTTGTTACCAGGAACCACGCCAATAGCAAAAGCACCTTATCGATTAGCACCAACGGAGATGAAGGAGCTGATGATGCAACTTCAGGAGTTATTGGACAAAGGTTTCATTAGACCTAGTTCATCGCCCTGGGGAGCTCCGGTGTTATTCGTGAAGAAGAAAGATGGAAGTATGAGAATGTGCATTGATTACAGAGAGCTGAACAAGGCAACAATAAAGAATAGATATCCGTTGCCAAGGATTGATGACCTGTTTGATCAATTGCAAGGTTCGAGCTATTTCTCGAAGATCGATCTAAGGTCAGGATATCATTAGCTAAAAGTAAGAGAGCAAGATATCAAGAAGACTGCATTCAGAACTAGATATGGACACTACGGGTTCTTGGTTATGTCGTTTGGACTAACCAATGCTCCGGCAGCATTCATGGATTTAATGAATAGGGTTTGTAATCCTTTCCTTGATAAATCCGTGATAGTGTTCATAGACGACATTCTGATTTACTCGAAAAGCCAGGAGGAGCATGGCAGACACTTGCGAGAAGTGTTGAAAGTTTTGAAGAAGGAGAAGCTGTATGCGAAGTTCTCCAAATGTGATTTTTGGATTCGTGAAGTCCAATTCTTGGGTCACGTGGTCAACCAAGAAGGGATAATGGTTGATCCAGCAAAGATTGAGGTTGTAATGAAGTGGGAACAACCGAAAAGTCCCACGGAGATTCGAAGCTTTTTAGGATTAGCCGGATATTACCGCAGGCTTATCCAAGGCTTTTCTTCGATTGCTACTCCATTAACAGCTTTGACCCACAAAGGAGCTACTTATGCTTGGAGTGATAAGCATAAAGAAGCATTCGAGAAGCTAAAGAAGAAGCTATGCGAGGCACCGATACTTTCTCTACCCGATGGAGTTGAAGACTTCGTTGTTTATAGCGATGCGTCTGGTGTTGGATTGGGTTGTGTTTTGACCCAAAGAGAAAAGGTGATAGCATATGCGTCTCGACAGCTGAAGAAGCATGAAAAGAATTACCCGACTCATGATTTGGAGTTGGCAGCGGTAGTTTTCGCTCTAAAAATATGGAGGCATTACCTATATGGCACGAAGTGAAAACTTTTTACTGATCATAAGAGTCTCCAATATCTCTTTAATCAGAAGGAATTGAATATGAGGCAACGACGCTAGTTAGAATTACTTAAAGACTACGACTGCGAGATACTTTACCACCCCGGTAAAGCTAATGTTGTTGCTGATGCTCTCAGTCGGAAAGTCAATTTTGAAAGGAAGAGGCCAAGAGCGTTGAGAATAGAAGTTGTCTCGACAATTATGGAGAGTATAAAGAAAGCTCAAGAGGAAGCTTCTGAGAAAAATGATCGAAAGGAGGAACGTTTGGGTAAAACGTTGGTGTTTGGTACAAACGGTCATGAACTGAAGGTATTCCAAGATCGTATTTGGGTACCTAAGTCAGGAGGAATTAGGGATCTTCTGATGGAAGAAGCTCATAAAACCATGTACTCAATTCATCTTGGTAGCACTAAAATGTATAGGGACCTGAAACCCTACTACTGGTGGCCGACGATGAAGCTTGATGTTGCAAAGTATGTGGCTGAGTGTGTGACTTGTGCGAGAGTAAAGACACAACATCAGAAACCGTATGGGAGTTTAGAACCATTGCCTGTGCCTATGGGTAAGTGCGAAGACATTGCTATGGATTTTGTCACTAAACTGCCCAGAACAAAGAATGGTCACGACATGATTTGGGTGGTCGTTGATCGATTCACTAAGAGTGCGCATTTCATAGCAGCCAAGGAGAAATGGTCTATGGAAAAGCTTGCGAATTCTTATGTGAAGGAAATTGTGAGGCTCCACGGTGTTCCATTAATGATTGTATCGGATCGTGATAGCCGTTTCACCTCAAGGTTTTGGAAAAGTCTACAAGAGGAAATGGGTACCAAGTTGTGTTTAAGTACAGCTTACCATCCGCAGACTGATGGTCAGAGTAAAAGAACGATACAAACACTTGAAGATATGCTGAGAGCATGTACCTTGGAATTCCTAGGTAATTGGGATGAACATTTACCATTGGTAGAATTTTCCTATAATAATAGTTTTCACTCGAGCATTAAGATGGCACCTTATCAAGCTTTGTACGGACATAAGTGTCGTATGCCGTCTTGTTGGCTTGAGGCTGGGGAAAAGCAGTTTATGGGACTGGAGATGGTTCATCAAACTGCTGAAAAGTGGAAAATAATTAAGGAAAGAATGTTAGCAGCTCAAGATCGTCAAAAGAGCTATGCTGACAAAAAGCGAAGACCGATGACTTTTGAGGTTGGAGATTCGCCCGTGGAAGGGACTTATAAGATTTGGTAAAAGGGGAAAGTTGAGTCCAAGGTTTATTGGACCGTTTAAAGTTCTTCAGATGGTTGGGAACCAAGCTTACAAGCTCGAATTACCCGAAGAACTGAATGGAATTCACAACACTTTTCATGTGTGTTATTTGAGGAAGTTCACGGGAGAAGTTCCTGATATAATTCCAATTTCTGAATTGAGAATTGATGAGAACAAAAGTTTGACTGAAGAACCAGAGGCAATTGTTGACCAAAAGACTAAGAAGTTGCGACGCAAAATGGTTGGGTTAGTGCTTGTCCGATGGAAACACACGAATGGGCCGAATCTCACCTGGGAGACGAAGAGTGACATGTTGAGTCGCTATCCGCATTTGTTTGTTGATGTGTGATTCCGGGAACGGAATCATTCTAAGGTGGAGAGAATTGTAACGCCTGTGTTTCCGGGCTTGCCATTTTTAGCAATGTAATAGTCTAGGTTAACCTTTGTAACCCGTTTTGAAAATAATAAGAGAGTAATATTTCAGTATTATGTGTTTTGTGCTTAATTGCTTAATTATGTGGTTTGATTAATTAAGAATAAAAATAAGCGTCAAAATTTCAGTGTAAAATAAACTTGATATCTTTGGATAATGTTGTAGTAGTTGAAACGAGGTTTCCGAATATATATAGAGCAACCAAATCTGACTTCGTATGAGGAAGTTATGATTTATCGAAGTTTCGGCTTAGCGGTATGCAGCCTGAAATACTCGATTTGAGATCGAGCGGTTTTTAGCCGAAACAATCTCAACGAGGATCGAAGATCTTGATGTTGGTATCAAAGCGATGAAAAGTTAGGCGAGAACGGACGTCAAACGAAGAAGTTATGAATTTATAACGAAGTTTTTCTGTCCCGGCCTATTAAAAATAAATAATAAAAATAAATTTAAAATTAGCCGACAGAGTCTAAACGAAAGTTGTAGAGCGTAGTCTCACCTTCGCGTGGATATAAGGAATGTCGAAAACAGGGTTCGTATCAAGAAGATATGAATTTCCGAAGTTTATTAAATATTTTGTATTTTTAAATTTAATTGGAAAATCCGGCATTATCCGAAGAGGAGTCATCGGACTCATCCGAAGTACGCCCTGCGGACACCGAGGTATGTCGACACTCGCACTCGAGCACTTTGGATACGTAAGCAGTGACATTTCAGAGCAGTACGCCCCGCGTACTCCGAGGCTCCAGCCTCCTATAAATAGGATGCGAGGGCAGCCGACTCAATTGCTATTTTTCTCTCTTCTCTCTCCCATTTTGCATCGATTTGTGTGCCAGAAATACCCCGAAGCCTCGATATTATTCTCGAGCCCCGAAGCAAGTCCCGAGATCCTGAAGATCCCGAGAAGTGGGGTTCCCGAGCCAAAGCTCTGCCCGCGAGAAGTTCGATTTTTGTAGAGATCTTGCAGATCTGCTAAAGAATTAATACTACTTCTGCAAGTCGTAGTGTTGTCCGATCGTCTTCTGATCAAGTGAGTGTATACTACCTTTCATAAACACGATAATAATACAAGTATGGTTTGAGTGTATTAAGTATGTTGTTGTTTATATGTGTAAGTGTGTAGTTACTTTCTTCTATCTCATAGATATGAGTTATTCTCTATGAAATATGTGTTATGTGTGTGTGTGTGTGCCTCATCTGTTATGTGAAATATGTGTTGATTAAAGCATGCTATACAGGTTTTTAAACTATGTATAAAATGTATATTTTTAGCTACTAATATGTTGGGTAGAACATGGGTAGATCGTTGGTGTGTAATAAACAGATGAGAGGCCTCGTTGTTGTTTGATTAGTCATCTAGCGGAGTTTAGATGACGACCGCAGACTTTTCTAGATAGTCTTGTGGAACATTATCAGGTTCGCCACCTGTAGGTGTTAATGAACTTGGGTGTTCATTCGTTGTACTCCATCCCCCTCATGGTTGCCTTATTTGACTTATATTGTTGAGGTACCCCCGAAGCATGTGTTGTCGCCCCGATGAAATATTCTTAGACTAGGTCCCTTATGTTAGTTGTCTTAGGGACATAAAGTGAGAATAACGGGAATGGGTAATTGGGTTATTGTTGGTTGGTGGAAATTAAATATAATTATTTATTATGGGTTGAAAACCCTATATGCTCACCAGGCTCCCAAGTCTGACCTACTCAGTTTTATTTGTATTACAGGAAGTGGCGCGAGGGCATAAGATGGATGAACCATCAAGTTGTTTTGTTTACAAGTCTGTATATGTATATATTTGTTGAATGACTTGTAATGTTATCGTTTATGCTTATTGGTCTGTATCGGAACATGACACCCCGAGTTTTGATTATATAATGAAAATACATTTCTTTTATGAAATGCTTTGGTAAAATTTGTTTTATCACGTTTTGTTTTTTTGGGAACAAATTCCGCAACTCTTTCAAATCAAAAGGATTTACTCTGAAATTATTTTAAAAGCATAAATGAAAATCGGTCTTTTATGGCCGAGATTTTGGGGATGTCACATATATATATATATATATATATATATATATATATATATATATATATATATATATATATATATATATATATATATATATATATATATATATATATATTATTAACTTATAATATTATAAAGTATAAGGGTTGAATTTTAACTTTTAAAATTCTAAGGGCTAACTTGGAATTAAAGTATTCATAAGTGAAAACTTTTCAAATTCCAAAACTTGAGGGCAGGTTTTAAAACTATTCAAAACTAATTAATTCCATAACTTATGTGTTTAAAGTAATGTTAATCCAAAAACTCTTCAAGTTCCATAACTTGAGGACAAGTTATGGAAGACTTTAAACTAATAAAAGAATTAACTTTTCTTTATTTTATAACTTACGGAATTAATTAAGGTTACACTTTTTTTTATTATTTAATGAAGAGACTCTTGGTCTTCCATAACTTGAGGACAAGTTATGGAGTCATAAAACCATTTAATTAGAACTAGACTCTTCATTTTGTAACCTTTGCCAACTTTTATGAGTTTTATGAAACTTAAATGTGACTTTTCATATAACTTGAGGACAAGTTACAAAAACACATTTTAGAATCAACTCTTCGATTAATTTGGATTAAAAACAACTATTTCACTCAACTTTTCTATTAATCTAAGCAACTCATAAGAACAAGATAATTCAAATCAAACTTTTCCTTGTGATTAGTCTAAACCTTAAACTAATACAAAACATGAATCTATTGACAATTATCTTTGAAATTGGATTAGCATGAACATTACCACATCAAAAAACAAGTTTATAAGTCCAAAAACATCTTAGGTAATGTTCCTAGTCCTATTCCAGCCAAAAAAAAGTCGAATTTATGCTGTCTAGAGGTCCAACTCGTCGAGTGCACGAACCAACTCGGCGAGTTGGATGCATTTTGCCTTGGACTCGGCAATTCTGCTGGGCAGACAGCATCAAAACTTGATTTTTCAGCTACTTTTGCAAGTATAACAAGAAAACAAGCATAGTCTCTGATATGACTGTTGCGTTTTGAGCATTCTAACACTCCTAAGTGTACATGCAACCCTAAATACCTTGGAT